>NW_023458559.1:42576497-42663493 GCF_013731165.1 Rhagoletis pomonella | reverse complement strand
ATACATTTGCTAGTACATAATGTTATTGTGTTGTTGTTTTTGTTGTACGAAAGTATTTTCACAGGAAAATGTTGTTTCAACATGTGCTTCGCCTTGCTGCGAATTTGGGGCGAAGGGGTTAAATGAGCGGAAAATAAATAAATTAAAAACCTACATATCCGCTGTGAAGGCGCTCGAAACTGGAGCAAAGCGCGCAGAAGGTAGGCTGCTTGTGTGAAGAAGAACGATTGTTCGGTGAGCTTCCACCTCCTTTACTTCCTATGGGTAACAGCAGTTGGATAGATAGTGTATAAGTAGAAGTAAATAGGTGTGTAAAATTTTTTCTGTATGTAATTTTATTTTATAAGCAGTGTTCGTTTGTGATATTCGATATAGTAGTAATAAATTTCGGGATTTTCATATGAAATGATAAAGAATTTGGCATGTTAATACAGTTTAGAGGTCTTTCGAAAATTTCGGCACATTTCGAGATTTTTTCGGGCCATTTCGGAATTTTCGCTTAACCTTCAGAATTTTTTCAGAACTTTCGGGAACCCCTTCGGCATCTTTCGCTATTCTTTTGAAAGACTTCTGGTTTTTTTTCCCAACTTCATGTGGTTTTTTTTTTAAATTTTTCGAGTTATTTATACCAAATGTATGAAGAATTTGGAATAATAATATTTTTCGCGATTTTTTCGGGACTCTTCGGTATTGTTTCTGAATTTTTTTGAAACTCCGCGTTATTTTATCGGAACTTTTGACGATTTATTTTCTAAAATGTATGACGAATTTGGAACAATAATATTTTCGGCACTTTTTCGGGCCCATTTAGAGATGTTTTAGATAATTTCGAAGATTTTTCGGAACCCTTCGTTATTTTTCGCAATTTTTTGCAAACCGGTAAATATTCTTGGGGACTTTGGTGGTTTTTTTCCAAAATGTATACAAATTTCCAAAGGAAGCATTTTTTGCGATTTTTCTTCGATCTTTCAAGATGTTCAGGATGTTACGATGTATTTTCGGGACCTTTTTTATGATGGCTTTTTTATGACCTTTTGAACTCAGTCGGAATTTTGCCAAGACAATTCGGTATTTTTTTCGGAACCTGCGCGTCTGTTTGTTTTCACATATAATAAGAATTTGGAATAATAGTTTTCGCAATTTTTTCTTGGTCTTTCAAGAATTGAAAGAACTTCGACATTTTTTAAGGACCCTTCTGGATTTGGTACTCCCTTTTGAGATATTAAAAAAAAAAATCTAAACCTTTTTGTATTATATCGAAATTTCGAGTAATTTCTTTAATGCATTAAGAATTTGGAATAATAATACTTTATGAAATTTTTTCTAAGCCTCTCAAGATTTTCAGGATCTTTCCAGATTTTTTCAGTACCATTCGATATTTTCGAGATTTTCTGTGATTTTTTTTGTAGACTTCGTAATTTTTTTCAGGACGTTTAGAGATTTTTCGGAACTTACTAACATTTTTTGGGGACCGTTCAGTATTTTGTCGGAATTTTTTTTAAGATATCTAGTACGTGGCCGTTTCTGAACTTTCATACAAATTGTATGAAGATTGTTTGAAAACTGGTGAAATAGTTTTAGTTGTTAAATAATATAGTAAAGAAGAAAAAAATATTTACATTAATTAAAGAAAAATCCTACGAATTGATTTATGCAAACAAATCTACCAAATTTGTCTTTTTAGTTGTGCCGCTTTTGAAGAACGGGTGCAATATGTATGAAAGATCGGAAGTTTTAATGTTTTTCGGCAGATTTCGATATTTTTCGTAGGTTTTCGAAATATTTTTCGGGACTTTTTCATTTTTTTTTTTAACATTTCAATATATTTTGCGGCACTTTTCGAAAACATTTGAAACTTTTTGCAGACCGTTCAAAGCTCTTCAATATTTTATTGGGACCGTTTGAGAATTTTCGGAATTTCCCGAGCTTTTTCACAATTCCCGACTAGTTTTTAACCGACTTCAAAAAAAGGAGAAGGTTATCGATTCGTCGGAATATTTTTGGACCACGTCAACCGATTTCTATAATTCGTTTTTTGAATGAAAGGTGGTACCTCAAGGGTGGTCCCACACTAATTTGGTTTAGATCCGAACGTTGGTTCTTGAAGAAATTAATGATAATTTTAAATTTTTATATGGGAATTGAAGTCGGTTTTGTTTTTTGCGTAAAAATTACTTGTTTTGATTTACTTAGCCTTATGTCAGTTATATCTTCCAATGCATAACCAAGGAAGCTAAACAACGATCTACTGAATGCTAATGAAACCGTTCGGAAGTTGTTGAAGGGTGCCGTCAATGTTGCCCTCATTGCATGCACTGCTATCAGCCTTCCATTTAATTCTCTTTATACACCCCTTGCCAAGCTCTTGCTCTTAGAGCTCTCACTTGGTATATGTACATATATATCAACCTATACATAGTTATGTAACATCAATATGGGCCTGCACATATTATTAAAAATGTAAAAAAAAAAACATCAACTCGAACGAACAATGCCATGAGCACCCACGACTCATTGAATGCGCCTCAATGCCTGAGTGCCTCCGAGCGCTTTTCAATAGAACACAAAACAAATTTCAATTCCACGGCTGCTACATACAACTTTTATGTAGACTCACAACTAATGTCCACTTTAAGTGGTTGTTCTGCAATTGTTGTGGCTTTTCTATTTAATAATGGCGTTAGTTGCAGTGTTGGGCGCCTGGTAAATAGTGGTGGTGGTGGTGGTGGTTCTATCGCTGCTCACCCATATCTGCCCAGAACTACCCATTATAAGTGTACGTGTTGTGTGTTTGGCTTAGAATTGGCCGTTGTTTGTTTGTAGTCGGTTTTTGCTGGCATTAACAATGGCTACTTTGGTCAGTGACTCGTAACGAATTTGTTTTTTTTGGTATAGCAAAAAAGTTGTAATAATACATGTGTACACATGTTTATACATTAGACCGCACCAGCTTACAAGCAAACAAATGGGTCTAAAATACTTTTGTAAGGCAATTATAAAATCTTTTTTATTATTTTTAATTTTTTTTTTGCCGAACCTAGGGGTCGCCTTTTTAATTTTTCATCATATCTTTGGCATTTATATGTAGTCGGATCTTAAAGTATTATATATCGATGTTCTAGTCTCGAAGGAAGCTTTTCAATTATTCCAGAAGAACTATTTAAAACAAAAAAAAAAAAAATATGATTTCCGAATTTAGGAGCCTCCGGCAAAAAAAAATAAAAAATTCGAAATTGTCTCGCAAAATAAGGGGGTGCGATCTAATGTACCTAAATAAAAAACGAAAAAATACGTTATCAAATTCCAACAAATGCAGACAGTTGCTTATTAAAAGTTTATTCGTTTGCTTTGTTCTATGCCCTCTTCCTTGCGTGTGTGGCGTTTAGTTTTGTTTTTTTTTACTTAAACTGTTTACCAAAATTAACATAAATATACATATATATATATAAATTAACATAAACATATTTGCTGTTAAAACAAAAACTTCAGCATATTTTGTGTCGCCAGTGAATAAATCAGCGGGCACATGCTTACACCCTCATTAGTTTGGGCATTCCAACTGTTATGTCGGAGTGATTAATACCCCTTTGACGCCTGTTTGGGAAATAATGAAGGAGATGCGGTACTTCTTCAAAATAAATATTGCTAGTTTAAATTTTAACTATTTTATTTGAACTCTGAGTAAAGTTTATTCAATAAAAAGGTAAGTTAGCTTAAGTTGTTTTAGGTTAGGTTAGTTTTATTGAAAATAATTGGCGATAAGTCTATTTTTTGGGCATCCATTGTCTACTTTACACCATCAGACTATGCTAAACGGAGATTTTTGAACAAAATCCGCCGCCACAGAAAGATCAGCGTATGTACATTGAGCTAAATGAGCTAAGACTTTAAGAAGTGTGGACGTATTCTTATATCTATTCTTCCATGATATCGAATCCTCTTTAAATCGAGATTCTGTTATTACTCCGATTTAATTATTTAGACTCATCCAATTAGATTCGAAAACTCTTGGCTCTTATAACGCCGGAAACCAAAAGGACTAAGATCGTCCTTAATTAGATTAGGTTAGGCTGGCTATCCGCTGGTTGGCTTCGCATAGACCATTAAAGTCCATTGCATTACCCGAAAAACTACGACTAAACTACACGGCTAATCGCAGCAAGTCAGAAGTAATTTTGGAGAGCAGCGCAGTCCTCTTGACACACTGAAACACTTTGTTATGCCCTATTTTGACAACACTCCTTGGATAATTTCCTCTCTGTCAATACAGAGATTCACCTTTAAATTTATGTGGTTGCTTGTCAATAGTTTTGCCGCTTTCTTATGGCTTAAACTTCTACTTGAAAAGTGCTAAAATAGTTCGGCTGCTTATAGAACTTATTAAGATCGAGCTCCGCGCATAACACTGCCGCATCCTCGATTCATCTGTGGAAACATTCAGCGACTCAGCCATCCTCATTTTCTACGTAGTGTACTCCTTAAGAATTCTTCCGGTTTTTGATTTGCCATGGTATTGGCAGATAGTCTTTGCAGTTAAGTGTTTCATTAGCCGATTGAATAGTCTAATGTCTTGGCTGTGGATTCATCAAGAGAACGCTACATTCCTTGCCAATTCGTATACTATCTCGTTACCATATACAGGTGTATGTCCTTAGGGACGGTAACTAAGACAAGTAAGATAAGTAGATACATATCTGCTAATTCGACCATCGCACTTAACTTACACTTGCAATCTCTGTCTAATTACTTGGGAATTTTTTATTAGTGATGTTAGTGTCAGAAGTGCTGCTTGACTATCTGTTGTTTCTTGTACTCTTTTCAAGTTTATTTTCTATATCATTCCTAGTGCTTGCGATAGGAAGATGGTAGCAAAGTTAGTTAGTCGGAACGATTGAGAAATAACAAACATTTCTGACAATACCCACGCTCCGCACCGTAGTTCGTTTTGGATCATCAATTGCCTAAAGAACTGTGTATATTCCAATCATTTCTAGAAGAAAATTCCACTTAAACTTTTTTTTGCAAATAAAACGTAAGCAGTCTGATTTATTCCTCGACCTTTGTCATTAATACACTATACCCGTGTTGCCTCGACCTCCGGTAGCCAGCCTGCCTCTTTAAATCTGGTTGCAGAGTTCGCTGCAATTTCGAGTAAGCGGAGTCCTATCTGCTTCCACTGGACACAACTTATTTGCTCAAGCTGCTCAAGTTTGCTAAGTTGTTTATTTAGCTTTGGCCTCCATAATAACGTTAATATTGGTCTTATAGTAGACCTGGATGCAGCAATTCAGCGGCAAGGTTTGGGCAAACTTTGAAAAATTCCGCCCGTATTCCATGCGAGACAGCTGATTTGTTATTTCGGAGCAATTTGATAGCAGAATCAAGTTCGGAGACAGTCTTTGCCAGTAGAAAGCTGCTCCTCCCCCGATTTCCAATCTCTCATTGATCAGTTGCTACGACAAGTTGTTTACGGTCCCACTGTAACCGCGACAAGCAGCATTTTCCGCTTCTCTGGGTAGGCTGTCCAACTCGTTGCGCTTGTCGGGTCTTACACTCCGTTTCGTTGCCTTCTTTTTCGCACGATATTGAGAAAGAGGTTCCTTGCAACGTTCCGGGAATCTGTCAGAAATTAAGTTAGTTTTAAGTGCGAAAATTTTCCAGAACTTGAGGTGTTTTTAGCCGGTCAGTCAAATAGAAGGCATCACCAATATCAGCCCTATATCTGTTTCTAACGTCCAGAGGAAACTCCCAAACTGGCTACAGACAGACAAATGATCGATTTGATTTTCGGCTCTTCCACCAGGGGATATCCAACTCATTTTATGACAGAACTGCTATGCTTTTCCATAACTTAACTCAGCTGGCTGTTGACCTGCCGTACTTTGGTGTTTCAGTCCCCCATCAATATCCTCAATGGCAGCACTATTTTAGGTAGCGCTAAGCATATTGTAAATACATCCCTGTCGCTGTCAGCATATTGCTCGGTCGGTTTGTGACGTTGTGTGATGGTAATTCCTAACTCTACTCGTGAATATCGTACTGATTATCCGCTGAGAGACTGGTTTCCGAGAGGACCAAAAACCCGAAACTCAGCTGGGGCAGGGACTTTCATGAAGAAGAGGAATACCGTGCTACAAGTTTAGTAGTTATAAACTCCATTGCCGAGCCATATAGCCTCACTGACACTTAGGATATCAATTTTGTATCGCAAGAACATTTTCTTCAGTTGACAAAATCTGGCGTTTAGACATTTCTGTGAACCGCCATCAAGAAGCGTCAAAACGTTTGAGAAATCAATCGCTGCCTGAACCCAATAACCAAAATTTACCAACAAAAGATTTGACGTTATCCGAGATACAGTAGTTGTTTCCGTGGCAATCGATTTAGTCGGAGTTTCAGAACGTAAACCTTACCCTCCTATCCTGGCGATGGAAAAACAATCTGAAGATTCCAGCCCCTGGACTCCATAGCCCCAGCAATCTTTGAGGGGCCAAGTTTGTTATCCCAGGTATCGTGCCCTCTCTCATTAGCTACAACGTTCGGCTACTACGCGACATTTCCCCACTCTCTCACATTAACCCTTGAGAGCATTGCAAAGGTTGTGCTCGCACTATGTCCGTAAGTGCTTGGAGCAGGCTGGGAGTAGGGTTTCACACCTATTAATAGATATAAGTAAGTTACCCATTTAAATTTGCTGAAATTTCTGAATTTGTTAGTTGATTTTTTGAGCTGCGATATTAAACAACTTGTTTGCGTTAATTGCAATTGAAATTTACTTGATTCTGGTATTCGGAATATTGATTTATAACAAACTCGAGTTTCATGCTAAATAACAAAGTATTTTTTAAGCACTCACGCTTCTTGAAATGCAAAATAATGTGCAAACAACAAAATTTGGGAAACAAAACGTATGCCTGTATGTGTATTTTTATACCGTATCGTATTTTACTTTTTGGATGTAACTATGTAGTCTCATCAATTAGTTAGTCGGTGCGTTTTTGATAACTGGCAGCCATTAAGCGACACAACTCATTAACAATTCAACAACAAGAATTCAAAGTGATTATCGCTCATTAAAAGCGTTAGATGCTTATTATTAATCTTTATCTTCTTGCTGGAATATTTATGAGAGCTTTTAATTCAATCACTTAATTAGCAAATCAATTGGTTATAAAGAAAAAATTTCTTTTTTATTGAAAGTGCAATTTTAATGGTGTTTTAATGTAAAATATGCGAAGTTTAATGCCTTTTAGGGATATTCAAACAGTTTTATTTTTTTTTAAGAACATAAATTTGTTCCCTACGATTAAGTTCTAATTGCATCCGCCACACTTCAAAATGAAAATGCATATCTTGGACTTATATTTAAAATGCTTAGCATGATTGCCTCTGTCGCTTGTTTTTCTTTGATTTTTCTAAAGGGCTCATATGAAGAGTTAAGCTGAAATTAGTCAAGAACATAAACCTACCGGTACGTAAACCCGAGTCGACTCAACACTGCAGAATTTTTCTGTAGTTGTAGCCCGTAGAGCAGAAATCTGCGGAATTTAGACTTTTCCGTGTCAGCTGATTTCTCCTTCTTTAGATGGTTGCCACTCGTCAGTTTTACAGATGGTAAAAAAGTTATAAGTTCCTATTCAAAATGCATTTAAAATATTTGAAATTTACTATTGAATAAGATTTTTGTCGAAAACTAAGTAGTTTATATTTAGCTACAAACTATTATAGCACGAAAAATTGTAGTTGAAAGGGTAAGTTTATGAAAAGGCATTGATGAGTGGCAACAGTGTAGTAAGCAACACTGAGGGCTCTAGTAATCGACAAAATTCTGCGTATACAGACTGCGTTTAAGTATACGTTCTGCGTTCTCGACTAATTTCAGCTTTAGTTAGTGTAACATACATTGGGTACGTATGGTCGAGTCCAGCGTTGCCGATTTGATAATTTTTTACAAAAATGGGCAATTGTTTTCTTTATTTATCAAATTTGGTAATTTGGTAACTTATTTTTCAATTTGATAACTTTTTCGATTCGGTCATACAGGTAACAAAACAAGTTCTGATTCCACATTAGGATGTGGGCAGTAAGAGTTTCCTTTATACAAATACCAGATAGTCCTGAAAGTTCTCCGGCGTTGCTCGGTTACTAAAATTGTGTGATATCTAACACACTGCTTGAGAGCGGCTATTGCTATATCTACACGTGTCCTTTTCCAGAAGGTTGTAGATGGTCCTATCTTTCTTTGTCAGCTCGTGAGCTTTGCAATTGCCATCAATATTCCGGCGTAACCCGGCATATATATGTGTACGGTCAAAAAGCTCTACGGCATTCAGTAGGGGACTTCACTTTGTCCTAATAATCCTCTGTTGCAATGAAACGTTTCCATGACACTGTGAATGATCAGATGTCTTCAGTTGCTTTGTTGTCTGAGCTTTGTATGGATGGAGATGAATATATATCCAAATGCAAAATATACTATTATGAGCCATAAGACAGTATCATGTTCTTAAAACAACGCACAATGGACAAATTTGTTTCTTCGGCCACACTTAGGTTGAAATTCTCACCAAGCGTTTCTGTTGTGTCTGTGCCTGGAAAGCTTGGCGTCTTCGGATATATGTACAGTTATGCAAGTTTGGTAATTTTTTGTTGAATTTGGTAAATTTTTCTGGTAATTTTGTTAAAAAATAAAAAAATCTTGTGGCAACACTGGTCGAGTCTGGATAGGTAGGAGTTTAACCTGCTACCAAAACGAGGCGTCCCTCGAAGTAGGACAGTGCACAGAATGGGATCCAGTAGTTGTCGTATTTAGTGCGGGATCTTGTCCTTCAGTTCATTGAGATTCTCCTACTTCAATCGCATTAGTGGCTGCCAGTAATAATTTTGAGAGATGCAATAATTTCGTAATAAACTATTTTTTCAAGTGTTTAAAACTGTCTATGTATCAAACCAAGAATCGATACCTCGCTGTGGCTAACTCACCAGCTGCTATTTTGCCGAGGATATTGCAATGATAAAGGAGCCAATAGCGTTCTGATTTTAGATGCCGCGGAATACTTCATTAATTTTCCCAAAAAATGATCACGAAATCTGGTGAATAGATGACCTGACGAAGTACATACGAGTATAACTTGATGGTATTCAAGTACGGTGGAGCGGGGGGTAGAAGATCAATCTCTTAAAAAAATTGGGGAAGATGCGAATATCAATGGATGAGACGCCAGAGCATATTCTTATGAATTTCCGGCTTTGGCAAGACAAATATTATCATTTATTGGAGAACCCATAGATTGTTCTCCGCACGGATTTAAGAATAGACATTCCACTTACCGATACAAAAGATTTTTCCGATTGTTGGTGTATTGTAAGGACATAAAGTAACCAGCCTTATACAGAAATAAATCTCAGCGTTGACCTCCTGTTGTGGAGGCAAGACCACTCATGTTGCACTACCCTAACCAAAGTTTCAGGTATTCCGCCGGAATTATAAAATTAATTATATTCTAAGACTTCCTCGAAAATATTTCGGAAAAATATTAAGAATTACGTGAGCTAGACCAATTTGAAATTACCTCCAAAAACCTCATTGGTTTAAATCCGTTGATAAAATTTTTAAACATTTTTACGCAGACCTCTTAAACTTGAACTCTTCTCCCATCAGAGGTAATTTAAAAAATATATATGGTATAGTCTTTCTGAAAGTCCTTTCAGAGTTCCACTTTTATGAGAAGAATTCGCCTTTGGGTATACCGCACGAGGTGGTAACTTGGTGCTATGTGTATGTCTTCTTTCTTAGCGTTTACAAACTGGTGATGAGCTCCCTGGTGCCTAAGCTCTATTTAAAGTGAGTTTGTAGCTCCTGTTGTGTTGGTTTTTTTAGGGAGCTTAGAACTTCCATTTAAGTTTTTTAGGTTGTTCCGTAATAGATCCGTCTAATGATGGGTGAAGGGGCTCGTCGGCCTTGCCAGAACTCAGAGTGTTTAGGCGCGACTGCTAGCACCGGAGGCCTAAATGCATTCTATGTACTGCTGCTTGTGTAAAAATTTCCTTCATTAAATTTATGAAATTTTTGCACATGCTCTTCTCAACTGCCAGGTAATATTCCTTTCTTAAGTTATAATTTGGTGGCCTAGTCTTATGCATCCTCCGAACAAGGCTTCCGGAGTTTTTTGCGGACTCTGCATGGCTTACAACCCATTAAGAGGTGGCAAATGAACTTTATTATGGGCCACAGTGCCTACCCACCTTTTTTCGAATAAATATTTTTTTATATAAATTCATATGTAATGAAAACATACTGGTTTCCCCTCTAACTGAGTTTTTCACAGAGCTTTCTTCGTAATTGGTGTTTCGTGGTGATGGATTGAGATCAACAAGATGCCTCCGTTTGAATTAGCCGCAAAAGCGTTGCCAGATGTCATCGCTAGGGGGCCTCTTGTATCAAATGGCAGCTACTATTTTATCACAAGGAACCGCTAAACTCTTACGGATTATCGGTTTGAGATATCGCATGAAACAACGGATTCTTAAAGCGGTACTGCCTCAGAACATTCCAAGATTTTCCTCGGACTTGGCCTTAAAATAAATTGTTAAAGGGTCCATAGCTATATTCTTGCATAATAATTACTTTATCAACACCAAATCAGCTACATTCTCCCAGTTGTGGGCCAAAAACATCCACAAAGAAAAAAAACATGTCTGCGCAAATCTGTTGCAGTCAAAGCGTCAGCCACTGTAAACGGTAATCCACACACACTCGGTACTCGTTATGTGGTCGGTAATCGGCTGAGGGCGCGACACCATTGCGAGAGCGAGCAAAGCAGAGCAATTAAAAGTTGTTGGGTTGGACGGGCCGGCCGCCATTGCCGCACGCTTGCCAAGCAACGAACGAGTAGTTGACAAATGCAACAAAACAATCAAAAACAACAGGAACAACCGAGATGCTCGCATGCAAGTGAGGCAGTAATGAGGACAACAATAACAAAACAAAAAAAAAAACAACAACCAGCAATTGCTACTGTTGCAACAATGCAATGAAGCGTATATTGTACATGCAACAATAACAACAAAGCGGGTGGAGAACGTGAGCACAAAAGCAAAAGAAGGCAGTGACAAGCAAGCAAAAAAAAAAAACAGAAGCGAAGTAAAGCCCATTGCGCCCGCCGCCATTGCTGGGATTTTTTTCCATGTCCGTTGTTGTTATCATTTTTGTTGTTCCCCATGAAGTTGCTTGCCGGTAATTATTAAGTAGCATATTATGTGCACGTACATACATATGTAGTAGGTACCTACGTGTTGCAAGCGCTGCCGCCTGATGCCTCGCATGCTTCGCCTGATGCACACACCACTTTGTCGCACTTCGCTAAGCCAAAGCAGCCAACCAACCCAACGCCAGGCCCACCGTACTGCATCAGCATGCGACTTGGGGGTATTATGGGCACCACACTCGCTATGCCAGCGTGCCTGTGTGTTAGTATGCTTGCGTACTTAGCATTTGTGGCAAGCGAGCGCCATGTTTGGAGTCCAACTGCCGCGCGGCACCCATTGCTCGCCATAAGTTAAGTCGCTTCGGTCGTGCAGTGGCGCAGCGAGCAGCAGCAGCAGCAGCAGCAGTGTTTGTTGTTTCCGTGTATATTCAGCAGTAGCTTGCAAGTTGCAACATGTAAAATGCAGTAGCTGCAAGAAATCTCGTCGTAGTTGCTTTGCTTGTACGCTTGCTGCTCGCTTGCCCGGCAAAAGATTAAACACCTTCTGAGCGTATCACTTTTGTGGTGTTTGGCTGTGCGCTTGTACGCTCCTGTGTGTGTGTGTGCAATTATGCCAATGCACCGCATGCACGTATGTGCAACACTCGCCGTGACGGTTAGCAGCATTTGCTATTCTTTACTTGGTGCATCCAATTATTCAACCATTGTGGCTTCCATGTTGCCTGTCGTCAGCCATCTACTGGCGTACGCGCGTCCGTTTGTCCGTCCGCGTGTGCACCCATCTATGCATTGCAAGTACATACGTAGCTATCGGAATTTGCTTTGTATATTCATCGGCGCATACAAATATGTACCTTCACCCATATGCACGCGGGTGCCCGCCCGACTTGGTTGATGTTATTCCTCCTGGCATTGCAAATATGGTTGGTAATTGTGCTGTGATTTTAGCTTTGCCGTCGGCTTTTGCCTTTGTTGGACGCCATTTTAGGGAATTCAATGCTTGATGGATATTTTATGATTGAAGTCTGTGTAAATTGATATCTCATAAAAAAGTTCTGTAATGTTAGTAATTCAATTTTAGTTGTATTGGTTTTTAGTTTTTAAAAACCGTAACCGTTCTCAATAGTATCTGCTACATAATGTTCAAATTGGATAAGCGTACTGCAAAGGCAAATCTGTTAACTGTATCTTCCATGAAATGAGTTGAGTTTTGTATGGGCGCACTTAGAGTAAAAGCTCTCCATGATCGTCGCTGTTCTAAAAGAGAGAGCTTTCATTCTGCGCAATCCGTATATAAAATAGTCACGACTAAACCATATGTTTATGGGCACTACTTTGCCCGCGGGTAAGGCTCTTTTAAGCTTTCTATAATTTTTTATAGGCGCGTGCAGAGTAAAAGCTCTCTCTGAGCATCACTAACATACATAGAGTCAAAGCTCTCTCTTTCTGATCCTAACTTGTGTAAAATATGTTTAGAGTAGAGTCAGGAAGTTATATCCGGATCTTTTGAATATCCGGTTAATCCGGGTAATCCTTTTTCATACAAGGTGCCTCAAAGAAGTAAGGCAACCAGGCCAATAGCAAAGATGACTTGGAATCGTACAGTTTTTTTTTTTATTAAATAATAAGGTAGGCATGACAACGCATTCGATGGGTATTAGGAATAACGATTATTGAAATTCGACCTGCGGTTAGATATAAAAGTAAAAGTTAGGTTAGCCTGGCTAACAGACCGTCTGGCCCTTAGTAGCACCAATTGACGGCCGAATCTTACCTAGACTTATACATATATAGTGAACCTTTCAGCTGGGTTCGAAACATTTATTTATTTTCATTTCGTTAATTTCCCTTCCATTGCTTTGTTGATCTTAAAGCCGCTTTTAATAGCACGAAGAGAAGCTGCCTGTATGACGCCATGTCTGTATTTGGGATCCCCGTAAAACTAATTACGGCTATGTAGAGTGGCGTTAGAAATATCTCTCCGCGTCATTTGAGACCGTTCGAGGTTTTAGACAAGGTGATCCACTCGTGCGAACTGTTCTATCTGATGCTGGAAAGCGTAATAAAAGCTGTATATATCCAGCATAAAAACGACCAATAATGTCAACATGGAGATAAAATGAAGAATAACTCTTGCCAACAGGTTCGGTAGGCAATTGCAGCCCCTCTCGATGAACCAAAAACTATGCTCATGAAATATGTCGAACAGAGGTGAGAAGGCCTTTGTAGCTTTCGAGTAAACTATTTCACGCAAGACCTATGCCCGGTGCCCACACTCCAGTGAAAATAACTTACGACTCAGCACCCATTTATGGACAACGAAATCAAGGACGTCCACGAACAAAATGGAAGAACCAAGTGCAAAAGAACCTACCAGCAGTCGGGATGAAAAACTGGCACAAATTCGCAAAGGAGAGAGGCAATTTGCGAAGTTTCTTTGCTCTCGGCCCAAACCGAAAAACAGTTGTCGCAAAAGTTTGTAGTATAATTTTTCAGATGGACTTTTTTGCCGACTAGTATGCAACATTCGGACCTTACTCCCATCGGAGTAGATTTACTCCGGATTTTTAAACATTTATAAATTTACTCCTCTACACCGCTTGCATTAAAACTAGCTCCATTTTTTCATTCAAGATTTCGTTCTGTGAGGGTCGTTTTGGAAATAAGATGATATTTTTCAGTAAAAAATTTAAAGTTAAGTAAAAAGTCCTACTCACATAATATAATACAGCAATTTGGTAAATTTTTTTTTAGAATGGTGTAGAAATTTTGCAGAGTATAGTACTCGCGAAAATCCTTTTACAAAAAGTTTTCTATGTTCTGTTTTATATAAGCCACGTCTAAGTACATACTTGAATACGTATATTTTATTTTCCCGATTAAAGGGACTCCTAGTGAAAATTTCCAGTTAATTTCTAATGCAAAAGTTTCAAGTTTTTGCTTCGCATGAAAGCGGAAGTCAGCTCAAAAACCGTAGCGGACTGCCGCAGATCTCTAAACAAGATGGCTGAGCGGTCTGCGCTTCACTTGGTATGGGTTCCGGGGCACCGGATCATACCAGGCAATGAAAAGGCGGACGAACTTGCAAAAGAGGGCACATCCGCTCCACTTTCGCATGCCTGGAAGGGATTAGGCATGCCGCTCGCTACTTGCGAGCTCATTCTAAGGGATATGTGTCTTAAACCAGAAAGGGACAGCTGGGATAGCCTCACCACTTGCAACAACACGAAGCTTATATGGCCAAAATGGGACAAAAAGCGGTCGAAGGATCTCCTCATTCTGAGCACAGGGGACCTAGCCGCAGCTATGGGTATATTAACAGGTCATGTTGCTATTGGAAGGCACGCGGAGAGGTTAGGGGTCCCCATAACGACGAAGCTGCCGAAATGAAGAAGAGCCAGAAATCTTGCGGCACCTGTTTATGGGTTCAGAATTCTTTGGAGATTTAACCGACATAGCCCAAGTAGGCTTACAACAACTTCTGGATTTCGCGAAATCCACAACCACAGGCCTATGTTATGTGTGCTAGTGGGCTCACTGGCAGCCACTTCAACCTAACCTAACCTAACCTAACCTCTCTAAAGAAAAAATCTAGTCATTTTCTGCTAAAGAAACGCTCAATTCCAAGCGCACACATTTGTATGCACACGAACATTGTCCTTTACACTCGTAAATACCATTCATGCAACACGCACATGCAGCAGTACAACAGAAAAAATTCGCTAAAAAGCACAATTTGCTGAACTCAACGCTTTAAAAAATAAAAATAAAGAAGTCTAATTTCGGGCGAAACCGAACTTTACATACCCGGCGCACGTTTTAAATATCGTCCTTTCTACTTTCAGTAAACTAGCTTTAGGTACATGATAAGCAAAGTGTTTTTCGTCATAGATTTCAAACAGTTACGATAATATAGAGCTTCACTGCAAAAAAAAAATCGTAAGCGAAATTTGTTTTTTTTTATGCATTTCAGCATCAAACAGAAAAGTTTGAAGAAAAAAATCGCTTACCTTTGTTTAGATTACACTTAATGAAATAATTCAACCAAATTTGGCAGAAATCGTTAAAGCGATTACCAGATACACTTATGTACGTAATCATAAGTGGGCGGTGCCACGCCTGTTTTCTAGAAATCTAGAATAATCTAATTTCTTGTTAAGAGGTTGTTAGAGATATTAGCTTGGAGTACTTTAGTGTCCTTATTTATTGAAATATCGAAGTTTTCGTGTATCCGAAATTTACCGCGAGGAGAGAAGAGATCACCGTCAGATTTGGCCCATTGTCAATACCAACCTATCTTGATAATGGGTAACCCTTGTTTGGTGAGATATGTATCTACATTTTTGCGCGAGTTATCGAGTACACGGACAGACAGAACTTTTCTTATTCTACTTCTCTCTTCCTTCTGAGCATTTTGGTTCATATATAGTAACTCTCAGAAGTATTTTCCATTGATACAGTTTTATAACCCATTCAATTTTAGTATGCAAAAGTTTTAAGTAAAGCAAAAAAATCGTTATTTTTTTAATATTTTTTTATTATGTCGCTGTTGAGCATTTTCTTCCATATACCAAATTTTCTTGTAAGGAAGGAAATGCTCAACACCGTCAGCAAAAAAAAAATATCAACATAAAACTTGGACTTTTTATACAAAATCTAATGGTCTATAAAACTGCACACCCGAATTTTTCTAAAAAATCTGAAAGTTTGAAATTTTTATAAAAATTTGCTGAATTTTCCTTAATTTTCACTAAAAGATTTACATGGTTTTTTGTTTCATTTTTAAAATAAAAATAAAAATTTAAGAAAAAATTTACCATGAAAAACATTTCGAATATCATAAAAAATCTTTGCAAAATACTTCTGAGTTACTGTATGTCTATGCCGAAATTCGAGTATGCAGTTTTACAGCACATTCAATTTCATTATAAAAAAGTTTTAAGTAGCTAAAACATCCCGTTGTTTTTTGATAATTTTTTTTTCCTGACGTTGTTGAGAATTTTCCATAGAACGAATTTTCTTATCAGAAATCAACAGCGAAACCTTTTAGCAAGTTAAAACTCGCACTTTTTTATACGAAAATTTAATTGGCTGTAAAACCGCATACTCAATTTTTTTTAATTTCATTAAAAAGTATGAAACTTTTATAAAAATTTGCTGCATTTTCCTTAATTTTTTTCTAAAGTTTGGAATTTGATTTATTGGTTTTTTGTTATTTTTGTAAAAAAAAAAATATGCTGTTGCAAACAGCCGTTATGCGAACAAAGTTATAATACCGTGCACAAAAGTGCACTCGGGTATAAAAACAAATCAAACCAAAGTGGCTCCACTGTAAAACTTCAAACAAGCAATTTTTTTACTTCGCATATTCGATTCTACTTCTTCTTCTTCTTCTTGGAGTTTTTTTTTGTTCGTGCTCCCTTTTGCGCGCTACTGTTTCTTTGGTGCGATATTGAGTGACGGGAGCACAAACTGTGATTCTCCCGCTGTGACCCGATTAATTTGAAGCATTTTGCGTTCTCACTGATGCATCAGCAGCTACGATTATTTTTGTCCTAAGGCGACACTGGACAGAACTTAAAGGAGTTGTTTCATTTATTCGACTGGGCCACAACAACAGCACCAGTGTTGACATTCAGAAGCTAAAGTTGTGAAGTGCTAAATATGTGAAGTGACAAGCGATCAGAGCCAGCCACAACTGCCGCTTAGCGGGAGATAATCGCGTAGCAAACTATGAAAATATGCTACATCCATACATATATGCTTTTGGGTCATAAAGTGTCACCATAAAATTTCTATACAAAAAAATATTAATTAAAATATTTGGTATCAATGCGTATGAAATCAGGATTAAGTTACGCTTCTCTTTGGGAAAATTTCAATTTAATGAGTCAAATGCATACGTACATAAGTATATATATGTGCGATGCACGAAAGTGTACCAATGTAGGTGTATTTACATAAAAATATGTAGATTTGACCACGAAAGAATACATACATATATTTGAAGTCAAGCTTTTGCCACAATTGTTAAGCTATATACATAGTTAGTAGTATAAACTTAAAAAAAAGATCCCCCAGCTACCGCGGAATAAGCCTTTTTAACGGCGATACTTTGAGAAACACAGTAGCCCTTCATTAGCCCACCTGTGTGGAGCCCTGTCAGGGATCAGGTTTTCGTAATACGTCTAGACCCGGAAAGGACTCTTGACAAGTAAATCTTTATAATGTATCGCCTCTTCGTCTACCACGTTCGAAATGCGGTAGCCAATCCGATTTAAGGACTCAAAGAAGTCTGCAGCGTCTGTTCACCAGTGGGTGCGGCTGCAAGCGGGCGTCTGTCTTGGAGCAAGCGGCTCGCTATATAAACGTGCATTTAGTTCAGAAACCACACCCCTCCAGCAATGGGTTGTGCGCAGGGTTTGGTACCCGCCACGTAAAAACCTCTTCCGGTGAATAATTAAAATCAAGCCTCGGATGAGACCCCCTTTTGATGACGATCCATAATGTGGAAGGTGCATATGTCCGGCTATTTGATGATCACGTAAGGACAAAAGCGGACATCAGTGCCATCCAAGATATGCGTTGGATGGGGCAAGGCAAAAAATGCCTGGGGCCTTGCTTTGTCCGGAGATGATACGGTGTGGGAGAGACAAGATTTTAAAGGCTCTAATAAGAGTTTGCATGATTATGCGCTAGAAAATTGCTTCAGGCCAATCAGTCTGACCGTCTTCATGCTTAGGAGCCTAAAGGGAGTGTACGAAACTTTCATAAGATGGTATTACTTGAGGTAACTATTGCTCTTTAGAATACATGGAGCTTATAAGCCGAACCGAATGGGGAGGTTTGGTACACACAAAAATTTAAGCTGAGAAAATGGAAAAATTTGGCCTAGCGCTATTGGGCCGAACTTCAAAAGATCTATACCAATGGGTACCTACCCCACCATCTTCTAAGCAGGGTTTCATGAAATACAAATCTGCGCATAGAGAATGTCTCAGAAGGGGCACATCCTCGAAATATATCAACATTATGTTGTATTTTTGTCCCACATAAAAAATAACCTCTAAACTAGTATATGATTTCCTCAGTTCCCTAAATGCTTAGGTGCAACCGAAAAATTTAAAAAAGCGACCCATAGGTTCGTGAAAAAAAAATATTTTCTTGATTGCCTGGGAAAATACTTTAAACACATGCTGAAATAATTGGGTGTCGTATTAAACACCAAACCGAGCTGGAAGACAAATATAGAGAAGCGCGTAGAGGGAACTTATTATATAAGCAAAATAATATTCAGTACGAACTGGGGATCAAAGCAAAAGCTTGTGCTCTGGATGTACAACGGCGCTGGTTTAGTAATTAAGCCGTCCCAAACTGATGCACTTAATGTGATCCTGCAGCAACTGTCAATAGAAATCCACATCCGCGAAACTGCTCGTCCACGACAGTCACACTCAAAGAGTCAGGCTGTTGGAGGGCGCAGCGGCACGGTTATAGTGATATTCTTTATAAGCTTATCGAATGAGGGAAGCAATCAGATTATATACCTCCTACGATAGATTTTAGGAAAACCTTTCTGGTGAAGTTTCCTTCCAGACGGGATTGGAGTAGCTGCATGGTAGTTCTGGAGAAACATGTTAATCACGGGTGCCCTGCCCTCAACTCCCAGTAAGGGTCAGGAGACTGTATTGAATCTTCTCTCTACCGATCTTTACGGTAGATATCAGGCCAGCTACAACGCAACTAGACTGAATGCAGCCCATACCTTGAGAGACATTAGGTTCAGTCAGCCAAAAATTCAATACTCCAGCTGGATTACATTAGCCCACATTTCTGCTTCGAAAATAGGTTTTCTATCAGAATTCCAGACTGAGTAAACCACTCGAACTTAGATCTAGGATCGACCGCTATCATTACGGACGGGTCAAAGCCCGACAATAAAGTTGGAAATGGAATCTACTCCAAAGAACTCTTGCTAAACCCAAGCAGGCGGCTCCCTGACCATTGCAACATTTTTTAGGTCGAATTAACAGACATAAGGGAGGCTGCTCTGTGGCTTAAAAATTGCACAAATTGTCTACAATCCGTCACTTTTTATTCCGACAGCCAAGTAGCGATTAAATCTTTACAGTGCAGTAACACTTCCTTCTTGTGGCTGCCGAATGCCTAAACTAGCTTGCCGCGAAAGTCACCGTTAACGTGGTATGGGTACCCGGGCACAGTGGAATATCGGGAAATTACGCGGCAAACGAGTTTGCGAGGGGGGGAACTGAACTACGCTCAGCATACTCTCGATGCAGGCGTGAGGGGAACGTAAGCACCGACTGAAATCTATTAGAACCAACATGTTCTGCTACAAAACAGATCTGGACATTTATAACACAAAAACGATCTAAAACTCTTATACAAATCCTGAATCTGCCCAGTGTAACCATATGGTTACGCCAACAGTAGGCGTTGCACTATTTGAAAAAAAATAAAAATATATTAAATAAAAAAATAACTGTAAATGGACTGGTTGTTTTGAAATTTCAGTTTTTCGTCACATAATAACCGCGTGTATGCAAATAAGTGGTCGATTCTTCATAAAGTGTGTTGGAATGAGTGTGAATGTTTGTTTAAAAGTGCTAAGAAAATCCTAAAGAAAACCAATTCTGGGCAAAGTCGGGTTAGCACAGTTGTCGGTATAATTACAGGACACTGCCTAATGGGAGCGCCTGCTAGGCAAATGGGTTATCCCGCTAACGATTTCTGTCGTGCATGCAATGACGATGATGAGGTGGAGAGTGTAGAGCACTATCTTCGCCACTGCTTCGCTCTGTCAAGGTCAAACTTGCTATTTTCAACGAATATGCTTTTCGGTGTTTAGCCGATCTTGACTCTGGGGACATCCGCGACCTTCAACGTTACGTTAAGGTACACGATGATTCTATTATTTGGGAAACTAAGGGATAGGAACAAGAGCTCGTTCAAAGTGGCATCACAATGGATCAAAGTAGCCTAAGTGTGTCTCTCTGCTCGTCCGGGCGGCGGACAATTGAGGACTTTGAAAAAAAAAATAAATAAAAAAATTTACTCCCAAGAATCTCCTTATGTAATACTTGAAATCTAACTATAAATTGCGAAGATATAACGAAAAACATTTTTTTTTGCGAATATACCTTGCAAAATTATTTTAGACGAACTTTTTTTTCTGCTACGGTATAATGTACATACATCTACCGAAATAAGTCCGTATACTCATCTACTAACTTGGCACTATGAAAATGCATAGCGACGAAAGGTTTTCCTTAGCCTATTTGCCGCTAGCTTGCTTCATTTTCGGCCGCTGCTAACTGATTTAACTGATAAGGCTACTCAACAAACAACATGCTACATTTCAATTTCCCCTTTACGATCAGCTAATTTGCTGCAAATACACAAAATTATTCCACGAATGCCTGCATTACAATATGTTTTAACCGATAGCACGACAACTTTTCAGCAAATTACCAAAAAAAAAAAAAAACAAACAAAAGGAGTTTCGAATAGGGAGTAAAAAATCGACTCACTTCGTGGAAAATCATCTGCAAAATTAATATTGAAATTGGCCGCAAATGCAGTTGGCAACCACAAATGACATGAACGTAAACAGGCAAATAGGGGGAGTGGGGGCGCATCATCCAAGTGTCCAGCGTAAGTGAGTGTATGTCGGTAGCTGATCAATGTTGCCAACCTGCAGCCATAATTACAACTTCTACTCGCAAACACTGGGAGACTTACCTACATACTACATACATACGTTAGCTAGTGGCTACTGCTTGCTGGCTGCATGTGGTTTGTGGAGCTCGTCGTGAGTTCAGTAGTCGCATAGAAGGAAATTAAGTGAGTTCGTTTCGAAAACAATTTGGCATTGCGTGTTTGTTGAAATGTTGCGTTTTTTCGTTGTTTGTTTTTTTTAGTTTCCCTGTGCAACGCTTATTGCCTGCAATGCGTTTTTTTTTGTCGTTTGCGTTTTCTTTCAACTCCAGTTCTTTGCATTCTTCGTGTAGACAGTTACAAAGGACAGTCACTTCGCACAAATAGTTTAGTTGTTGTTGTTGTGGCAACCAATTTGATGCGGTCGGTAGCTGCAAAAACTGTTGCTTACTGTCAGTAAAACGATCTCTTTCGACATATCTTCGCATATTCGCATTTGCGTCAACATTGATTTTCGCTCAAAACAACACGACAGCTAACTTGCCACATGCTGTTGCAAGACACATGTGTATGTTGGATTCACACTGCAACTGCCAACAGCAACAGCTTATAGCAAGGGCACTAACAACAACTGCAATATATGTACTACCTCTGATTTTGCTATAATGCGTTGCATTGTTCTTGCGTTTTGTGCCGCTTGAAAATCTGTCGCTCGCAGGGATTGCATTGGTTGCTGCTGCCGCTGCTGTTGCTTCCACTGATGATGCCACAGTAGTTGCCTCCGTTGAGGCTTCTGTGAGTGGTAGTGGCTACCGCAAAACCGTCGAAAAGTTGCGTGCCCATAGGTATTCTGTGTAATTGCGCACCAATTGCCCTCACTTGCACATATACATACACACATATACATATATGTATGCACATACATATCTATGTTCGTATTCATGTTCTTACTCCTGCTCCTGCTCCTGCAGTTGTTTGTTCGTTTTGAAATCTACGGAAACATGAAATTGTTTAGAAAAGCATTTTACGTCAATCTGAACGAATTCTGATTTTTAAATTATTAACAACATGCAATCGTTAAATAGTTTTTTTGTTCTTCCTCTGTCGTTGTTGTTGTGCAGTTCTCAGCACGCAAAGTGTGGCAAGTGTGCAAGCAAACTATAGCAGGCTACAGAGGTGCAAGCAGCTCGGGTCAGTTGCATTGTAAATACTCGTAACCCGAGCAAAGGCCACTCCAAATACTATACAATCTGAAGGATTATTTGTGGATCGATTGAAAATGCAAAAAAGAAAAAAGACAAGCAAGGTTTAGTCATGGATTTTTTGGTTTTAAGTAGTATTTAGTGGCCAAAATCTTCAATAGAACAGCTACCTACTCAGCTACAGAAATTACCATTTCTCTAGGAGCTTCCCGCAGCCGAAGCCCGAGTCTATTTTGAGCCACATAGTATCTAAGCCTAAGCTTGACAAGAAACTTTAATTTAACTCCTAATCGAGTTGACTGAAAGTTTTCAATTTATAGAGATTCGCAATATAAGGGCGAATTTAAGAAAAATTCATTACAGAGATTACAAAGAAATTTTGCAGCGGACCCAAAAGAAACTACACCGTCAGTCTGTTTTCTAGCGAATAATGGAGAAATCCCAAAATCCCGTTTAGTAGATAGACTTGGCTAAAAATTTCTTTAAATGCGACATCAAGAGTAAAGAGTGTAAAAAACAGTATGGGTATCAAATAAAAAAGAAAATTATTCAATATGTATAAAATTAAAAAAGTAAGTGCGCCTGGGCCCCACTGGAGAAGTGAAACTTACGTTACATACATATCTCATGTCTCATAACCAATATACATACCATACATACATATATGTATATGCTTTTGCTTAAGGTTATATTTTTTTGTCTTTTTTCTATCTAGTAGCTCGTTTCTGTAACAATTCTCTACCAAGGCGAATTGAGATATGAATTCGCCGCCCTGTTCTCTACTGTAAATGAGTAGTAGAGAATGACGTATATTCTCTACCAGTAGAGAAATAATCGATAGAGAATAGTTACAGAAACGAGCTATAGATCTACCCCTGTTCGTTCTAATTATATTTATGTTATTCTGTTTTCCTTTATCTTCATTTTTATCTTTAAACTCTATCGATAACCAAATCGATAGTAACATCCAATAAAATATCGAAAACATAACCGATAAAAATATCGATAACAAAATCGATGAAAAATTCGATAAAAATTTCGAAAGCAAAATCTATAATATTGGTAGCTAAAATATCCATAAAAAATATAATTTCCGAAAATATCGATAGCAAAATGGATAACAATATCGATACAAATTTCGATAAAAAAATCGAAAAAATATCGATAACAAAACCGATAAAAATATCGATTATTTTATCGATAAGTCGCGAGAATCCCGAAAATCTCTAAAATCTCAAAATAGTTCCCAGATTGAGTCACTGTGTCTCTCTCTATATCATTTTCTCTTTAGTTACCTTTATTTTAATCTTTCTTCCCCTATCTTCATTTTCACTTTTAAAGGTATCCTCATACTCCTCTTTGTCTTTAATTTTATGTTTATAATTTACTTCATCTACATATTCCCCTTCACTTTTGCCCTTATATATATAATATACATATATAAGTAAAGTGTTTAAACTTACCTTGGTCTTCATATTTGCCTTTATCTCTACGCATCTTTGTTTTTGTTCTTATTTTTACCTTTGCCTTTATCCTTTTCTTTATCTACGGGTATGTACGTAATCATCTTTAATTTCATTCTTTGATTGGTCTTTTTCTAAGTGTTATTCTTTAACCTTTTATTAGCAAATTTTTGTTAAATTAATACCATAAGCATACACACAAGATGCACTTGTTTCAGCCTAAACTATTTCCGTTGCATCATTTCCGTTAAATTTGCCAATTTACTCCCAACCAACCAACCGCCGGTAAAGAAGTTTCACTTCAAAAATAAATTAAATGAAAGTTTTTGGCACTTTAGGACGAGTTGGTATTGAAAATGTCCTTTTAAAATGTTATCCTTGAATATACTTGAAATTTTGCATTAATTATTTTTAAGAAAATTAGAACTTAAGGACTTGCATATATACACTGGACCACATCCTCGAATTTCGCCCTTCTAACTTGAGTGGCTTAAACAAATAAAATTAATTAAACGTGCATTTTCAATACCTAGTCATCCTTGTGAACGAAATAATTTATTTATTTTTAAATTCTACACAATTTTCCTTTTCATTTGGTACCCATTTTCTATATTCTGCATTGTACTGTACTTTTTATATAAATTTTGGAATTAATCATATCTTTGAAATTACTTTGTAGTTTACAAAAATCCTGACGTCATATAGTTTCTTGAATATATTTATTTCTGCATGTGTTTCGGATTTTTTTTTTGTTTTTGTCGCGGATACCAGATCATAGTTTACATTATGGGTACGGCGACCAGATTTCTGTGGACAAAAATCGGGCCATTTTTAATGCATCCAATCCGAACATACAATTTTGTTTTTAGAATAAAACGACATAACATCTTTTAATATAGTTTTATTTAAGAAAAAAAAAGAGAAAAATACTTGAAAAATTATCTCAAAAATGTATAACACAATCTACACTGCGGTGAGAATGTAAATAGGGAAAAGACATTTTAGCAAGTTTCGGCTACTTGGCTTTGTTTAAAAATGTTTATTATTTTTGTACGAATATATAGCTTACTATCTAAAAAAACAATGTAAATCAAAATTTGGACGATTTTTAAAAAATGTTGATCAAAATTTTAAACTTCTTAATCAAATTTTTAGAATTTTTTTTGGGCAAGCAGTTTTGTGGCCCATTCAATTTTAGTATAAGGCCCCTCGTACACAAGGCTGCACAAATCTTTGATGCAAGTGTTCTATACCCACGTCGGGAGTATCTTGTAGCGCCTGGTCCGTAGAAACACATTTGAATCGTAAGACCCGAGTTTCTCTTCGGCCACTGCGGCTACACGGCACACAATCGTCTGATTTCTTGTTTCCTGATATATAACAATATACTGGCACCTAAAACCAGTTGCAAAGCGAACTATTTTGTGGCTCAGTGACTCAGACGTGTAGTTCTCGCCTAACACTCGTATGCTGCGAAGTTTGCAACTGATACTGTCGAATCGCATACCCCCAAAAAAGAAACGGTGTATGTCTTCTATTGCGTCTCTCCGGCAATGGTTGGTCCGAGGTTCGGTTCATGTTTGAATCGGTGAACGTATGCTTTAAAACACCCGTGTCCAGTTAAAAATTTTGTCAAATCAAAATCGACTTCGGCGTGCTTTCTTGCCAGCCAGCTTTTCAAATCTGGGATATGCGCAACGGTCCTTTGTTGCGTTGCACGCGATAGCTTCTGCTTCATTTTCCAATATATCAACGGGATACATCCCGGCGATCACTAATCACGATTTTAAAAGTGCAGCATACTCGAAGCGCGGTATGTTGCTTTCATGCCACCGAAGTACGATACACGCTGCGTGGCAGAATGCCGTATAGTATTTGGCTCTTTACAGGGCCCGTAAGTAATTGTTGCCGACGTTGCTTTGGTCCCCGTGCTAAAACCTCTCGTCTATCAGGATTCCTAGATGTTTAACTGCTGGCAGCGTTGTAATGCTGGGGTACCTAGAAGAATTTTATTGTCACGAATTCCAACTTCCTACTGCTAGATATGTGCTCAGACGCAGACTCTGGTTTCTGCTCCGAGAGATGAAGTCCATTTTACACCAGCCCCAACTGAACGTACGCTATGGTTCTGATTGTTACTGCAGCGATATCGTCCGCAAAACCCGAGTATTTTGACAAGGTTGCACATTTTAAGGCGCAGGACATCGTCATACATCACATTTCGGAATAATAAACCCAGTACGGAACATTTTGAAGCACTGCCTATGACATTTAAACGCGTCGTGCCTACTGATGTTTGGTACTCCATAACGCATCCTTCAAAATGGCTGCGTTTGGTTCTACGTAGGTAGGAGGATATCCCAATATGGTCCAGTGTGTCCAGAAGTTTTGCCCAGTTAGCTGTGTTTTTGACGTCAAGGGTCACCATAAGCAGTACCCTTTAGAACCAACGAGTGCCACTTATCTCCTCTTGTGCCACTCTCGGAGCGATATTCACGGAATCGATCGTGGACCTTCCTTTCCTGAAGCCAAATTGGGTTTCAGACGCAGTTCGCGGTTACTTTGAAGGCTCCAAGAATTTACCTGCGGATTCGAGTAAACAAACAGACCTGTAACTAGACGGCTCCGTGATTGGTTTACCGCGTTAAGGAAATAGGACTAGTGTTTGCCGCTTCCATATCGATGGAAACGTTTCCACAGCTAAACATGTGTTGAATATGTTTACAAATGTGGATGTCAAAAACCTGGATAAAACCTGGTGTTAATACCTTGTTATACATATACCCCGTCTGGACCAGCGGACTTCTTATCATCGAGTCTACTTGCGCTTTGGAGAGCTTCGTCGTCGGTTACTTTCGGAAGGGACTGTACTCTAGCTTTTGAAGTGGTGGAAACCAGTTTTCTTTGTTCGAGAAAAAGCGATTTTCAGTTTCGTGGTAACCATTTTATATGCATTCCGCCAAAGATGGTTCTCAGTGCCGCGACGCCAAATTCAAGGAAACATTGACGCTTGCTATCTTTTATTGCAACTTTGAGTGTACATATCTCTGGAATCCGAGAACAGTCATAAACGTGGAAGTGGCGGTATGTACGTATTTGCTTCACGGAGATTACTTTGAAGCAATTTTTAACACGGCCTAGGGAAAATATTTGCTGTAAATCATATAATTTAAAAAATTTTGTGATCCTTTTTTGCTATAGATGGCGCTATGGAGCTTTGTCCGCTATTAGCCTGTGATTGAATGGCCTTTGTTCAGTCCCCTAGATCAAACAAAAAAAATCTTTCATTCAAATTTCTGGGGAAAAATTGGAGCAACTAAAAATAAATTACCCATTTAGACACAAAACTTTCTTCAAAGCGATCGAAAGATATTTGAGCAACATAAATCGCAGAGTTGAACTTTTTCTGTAAGCGTTATTCGGTGCATTGTGCGCTGACCGCAACATATAATTTACCAACTATTTCATTTTTTTGCAAGCGCTACCGTTAACGCTTATAACTACTAAATGTTTCGGCTGCGGTAGCTTGAGTACACTTAGCAAACCGTTATAAGGTTAATTAAATGCAACAAACGGCAAGCGAAATAGCACAGCGCTGGCAAATTCTAGAGGCAAAGCTAACTACAAAAAAGTTGCGCCCGAGATTACTCATTACGCGTACAAGTCAAGCAATGCAGGCAAGGAGCAACCATTGAGATGCATGGTAAGGGCAAATGTTGGGATGTGCAACAAAGTACAAGTTTGTACATAAATAGTTGGAAAATGGTGTGCGGTGCTTGGACGTTTGTTGTGTGGGTAACAGCAGGTGGGAGTTGGCTTTTCGCCAAAAACGAATGGCTAAATGCCGTAAACTCCAATGAACGCGCAGGAAATGTTGCAGGGCGTTGATGATGACGATGGCAATGGCTATGACGATGACGAAGAGGACGCGGCAAGTAAAGCGATGAAGACGAGGTGCCAGCGCGGCGGTAATGGTGATGGTGAAATGGCTTTCTTGGCTCTTATGCATATACAGTGAAAGCTCCCATAAACGGACATCGATGGCCACCTAGTTTATGTCCGCCTATGAGAGATGTCCGCGTATGGGAATTTCGTAAAAAATAAAATTAAAATTCATATTTAAAAAATAGAAATTGCGGGTGTCTAAATTAAAATAGTATTTATTCTTCAATAGACAGAAACAGGGTGAATTAGAAATGAATTCAAATTTATGGCGTTTTCTTTCCTTCCGACAAATCTCATTGCCCGTTGGCAACGAAAAGGCAACACTTTTTCTAGAAAAGAAAATATTTTTGAATATGGCCATAATATGTACTACATATACATATGTAGAAGCGCAAAAGTCAACATTTGACTGAAAAACAAAACAAAATTGACCGCTTTTTAGAGCTTCGCGTCCGCTTATGGGAGATTTTTTTTCATAACTGGAAATTTTTGAGTGTCCGCGTCCGTTTATCGGAAAGTCCGTGTATGGGAGAGCATTTTGTATGGGAGAAAACCAAAAATTGTTCGATCCCAAGAATGTGTCCGCTTATAGGAGATGACCGCTTATTAGAGCGTCCGTCTATGAGAGCTTTCACTGTACTTACTTGCTTGTGTATTTCGTCAATTTTTTTCTATGCGCTATATGTATGTATGTACGTATGTATGCAGAGTAGTGAAGTTTCATGCTGATTTCATGATCTCATGCAGGTCAACCGACAGCCGACTGTCGCGCAGTCAGAGCGTCGCAGAGCAGCAGTCAGTCAAAGCAGTGCAGCGTTGCGCAGCTCATAGTCCGCAACGAAATTGCTTACCTTTCACCTGTGTGGCTGTGGTGCGGCAAAGGGAGATCCATAGTTAGTGGCTTTACATATACATAGTACCTACGTGGCATAAGCACTTGCTCTGAAAATTTTATGAAAATATACTTACTTGCGCGTATGTATGTACATATGTATGTTGTATGTGTGTATGCTTGCAATTGCTGTTTGTGTTATTGCACCAAAAGAAGCAAAATGGCGTTAAGTGCCGTCATTTGCATATAAATGGACGTGCGGACAGACTTCTTTAGTCACCCGAATCTTGAGCAAACCATGAGGAACGCGATATGTGATTAACATTGCTGCTCTCATTTACAGTTTTTTGTGTTATGTTATGGCGTTACATGCATGTAATTATTGTACAATTGTGTGTATGTGTGTAGCTACATATGTATGTATTTTTGTTTTATGTATGCACCTTGTTTTAATGTAGTTTTTTTGCAAGTTGTTATTTTTTGTTTGGTATTTGAAAGTTTCTGTGATCGCGATTCGTTCGCTGGTTCGCTGGTTGGCTGCTTGACTGACGAACTGCCTGTTTGATGTATGCTGTGCTTGTGTTTTTTGCAATTACCATATAGCTACTTCATCAACGTACTTTGCTAATTACAGTGGGTTGCAACCATTTAGGAATATTGAGCCGATTTGTTTAATCCACGGTACTGCATGATGAAATTTTGCTACTTTTTTGCAGTAAAATATGATTAAACGAAAACTTTATATAACGGCTGTTTTTATCCGATTTAAATAATATGCTCAGCTAGTCTTAGTGAAATAATTGAAATGTCCATCGTTAAAAACCCTTAAACACATTTAAAAAAGAAGCTCAGTAAACAGAGTAAATTCACCTCGGACGCCTGTTGGCATGATCCATATGCTGGGGGCTTTGATGGCAACGCGGAGTCTAACGGAGCCTGAATGGCCCGCAGCCTTTCAGTAATCTGTACAGGGGATACACGGCACGGCTTAGTTAAGAAAGTGGGATGACTCTTAGGTTGCAGCAAATTGGCGTTTGTGTAAGAATATCTGAACGACTGCTTAATATTGGCTGGAGAGGTCTTATAACTATCACTGGATACCAGCATACGAACTGAGTAGACGAAATGTATATTTTGGGAGTTGGCGGGAGAAGCTCCAGAGCATATACTGGTTGACCACTTTTGAGTAGTTTCTAAGATTACTTTTTAGAGAAAGGATATCATATCCATTTCGAGGTGCATATTTATATAAGCAGCCTGGGATTGGAGTGATTTCATAAGCGTTAGCACAATAAACCTAATAAAGTCGCAGCGCTAATATGGCGTAATAATATTACTAATAGGTAAGCATTGGAAAACTTTTGACAACACACAAAGAGTCTTCGCGTGCTTGGACATATATTGAAGTAGTGAAGCCCCAACTTCGCAAATGAGAGAGGCAATCGGTTAAGCTATCTAATCTTCCGGCCGAACCGACAAGCGATGACGGTACAAAATATAAATACAAAGAAGCTTGCAAAAATCTATGAAGCCTGTTGAACATAGCTCACATCTCATATGAATGGACTGGTGAAATCGTGGTCAATTGGCCTTCGTCTACATAGAGGGAGCTTTCGACAACACATCACGGACTGATATTCGCAGGGCACTAGAGAAGAGAAGTTTTGTTTCCCACCAGAATTCCTCAAACCGGACTAGGCGACAGTCTGGTACAGTTAAAAAGAGCTGTGTACAGAGAGGTATTCTAGCTTGTCTTCTGTGCAGCTCATTAGAGGATGAACTTCTACAGCTTCTCTCTGACCATGAAATCCGCTGCCAAGGATATGCGGCAGGCATTGTCATCAAAGTCAAAGGAAAATTTTAGAGCATTCTCTGTAACATAATTTACGCGGTTTTAAGTCTTACCAAGTGATGGTGTGCAAAGTGGGCGCTTAACTAAGGTTTTTGAGTTATGCTTGAAGTATGTTGCTATTATTATCAAGAAAGTATAGAGGACACCTTGGCATACCAAATGGCTAAAGCATCTAAAGAATTTGAAAAACAAATGTTGCAAATTGTATAAAAGGACTGGTGATTCAGTGCATTATTTTAAATTTCAGCGCTCTTTAAAGGAGTAGCTGCTTGAATAAGTTCTTATACCTAAAACTGACTCAGATGCCCTTTCGGCTATCTTACTGAAAAACTGTTTAGTGTCTTGCGGAGCCTCTTACAGTTACTTTGAACAAATCATTGGCCTCTGGTATCTTTGTGGATGACTGTAAACTGGCACCCGTTTCCCCTACACTCAGAGAAATCATTCCTTGATGTTAAGAAAAAATATCTTATTCTAAGAAATATTACCTTGAAATTGCCCCAAGGACATGGCTGCCTTAATATGAGTAAACGATTTGACACAGTTTAAGGAAAACACAATTCCTTAGTTTTCAGTACTAGTTTCTTTCTTCTTAGGAAAGATTATTTTATCCCCCGTGAAAGGAATAAGTATGTAATTTTGCTCGCGGCGCTCAAACAGTCACAATGGCCGACAGAGCAAAGCTCTGGAGTGCTAGTCGAGAGATGCAGGAGAGTCCCAGAGCAGGATTTTTGTTTCTTTGTAATTTTTTAAATTTTATTTAAAAAAAAAATTATCTCATTAATTTTTTATGGCATTTGAGTATTTAGGTTTTTTTTCATATGAAATTAATTTTACAATTTGTAATTTATATTTGAATTGAAATAATTGATTTACTTTACTTTAACCACCTCCAAGCGGACTCGAACTGCAAACTCAGAACCAGAAGCAGTAGTCTTCACGCGCGCCACAGCCGACATTTGCCAGGAAAGCCATTAACTTTGTCATAACAGCACTGACAAAATTCAATATTATTTAAGGAAATTATTACTTATATTGAGTAAGTTTACTTCCTATAATTAATGACGCACTGTTTTGAGCCTGAACCTGAATTAAGGAAAAACTTCTTAAATTGAGTAAACTTTTCGTAATATTAAGGAGAAAACAGTGACTTTAAAATAAGGAAACTGGTTTCTGATTTTAAGGAAATGCTTTTTTCTGAGTGTATATATAAGAGTGAAAAAAAACGATGTTCGCAATTATCGGTCTGATTCAAACTTCTCGTCTGTCTCCAAACTCCACTGTCAATATTGCATTTCAGCGTTCCGAACTAGACTTCAAGTTGATATACTTTACACTAATTTCTCTAAGGCGTGTAACAAAGTATCCCAAGCTTGCGTCAATGGGTCTTCACTCCACGTTTTTGTCGTGGATGAAGTCATATTTGTCTAACACACATTTCGTTGTTGCCGTTGATAATGCCACATCCTGTCCATTTACTGTGGCCTCTGGTGTCCCTCAGTGGAACATTCTAGAGCCCTTATTTTTATTCTCTTTATAAATGACATCGGCTCATGCTATTCATTTGCTCTATGCCAAGGCCCTTAAAATATTCGCGGCCATTAACAGCACTCGGGACTCTAAAAGGCTACAATCAGACCTCTACAATGTTTACAGTACTTTTGCTAAATCGGTTACTACTTTACAAAATTATAGTATATAGTATTTCTGGCTCTACCTTGAAATCTGTTGATGAAATTAAAGATTTAAGTGTAATTTTTGATTCCTGCATTCACAAAATCCAAACACTCTCTAAAACATTGTATTGCGCCATTGTCAGATCGAGGGTATGCCGCTATTATCTGAAAGCCCTACCAAATAGGTCTCTCTTATCGACTTGAGAGAGTTTAGAAAGCTTTTCTAAGGTTTGCTCTCCGATATTTAAACTTTTTAGAACTTTAACCATCGTATCGATCTCGATATTTATTGATTGAATTAAAAAACACTTAAAAGTAGAAAATCCATTCAATCGTATTGATTTGTTATTAGCATAATTTCCGGAACTATTTGTTGCCCTTGCCTTCTTAGTAAGAATGCTCGACAGTTTGAGACCTTAAAAACTGGTTTATCAATAACTAATTCTGGTGTGAATGCGCCTATTTCTAGGGCATGTGCTGCTTTAAATTTGTTTTTCAATTCTTCAGGTGCTGATTTTATACGGCTGTATGCCATCTTAATCAACCACCTTAGGTCTGTTTTTTTCTTAGTAATTACTATTGTACCGTAGCTTAGGTAATACAGGCTGTAAGAATCTGTTAGTTCAAAGACTTTACATACCAATAAACATAAATCCCATGCATTAGGCCGCCAAACGAACTGTGCTAAGCTTTGCTGGAAAGGAATTTGAGAAAGGAAAGTTTACATCTTTTAGTAATATAGAAAAGTTACGGTCCCCGCTCCTGCTAGAACTATTTATAAGACATGATATGATTTTTGAAAAGAGGTTTAAAAGAATTATTCACCATGGATGATCTCGTGAAAGAGAGGCAGCAGCCAACACTCCAATTGCCCCAGAGCCCGCCCTAAGTGTAGGTTCCAAAGGTATTAAGGGATGATATATTGTGAAGAGATTCCAGCATCTAATCAGCCTCTTAAAAGAGAAACTTGAAATACTAACAAGTATCCTTACAGTACACTTTAGACTAAGAAATCATCAAACTCAGTTGGGGATGTAGTCAGATACAACATCAAATATTCTGCTTGGGTGTGACGCCGTCGCAGAAGACGTGAGATGAGTCTAGGCTTAATGCACTTCCCATGCCCGAAGCTCTCCTGAACTTGGACTAGAAAAATTTCGCGCTGCATACCTTATGTTAATATCTATCTATTTATTTAAGACGAAGGTTTTCTATTGTGAAGTTAATGAACTTCAGCCAAAAAGTCTTATCTCGCACCACTTCACAGAGGCTCAAATTAATTACTCAAACTAAATAATTTTAGCTTTACTTTTTATTGCCTAAGACTAGGCGATCCCGAGTAATGTGAGAAAGGGTGGAGTTAGATATTTAAAAGCAGATTCTGTATACCTTAAGTAGCATACAAAGATCGGCATATTTGGGGATAATTTAGGCACTCTAATCTGCCTTTTAGAACAGCTAATTGCTATTCTCAATATGATTGCCATTAAAGTATACTCAAAGAATGTCTTTAGCTATCTACACTGACGGGTCGAAGATGGACTGCATAGTAGAGGCAGGAGTACCAATATTACGAAGAGCTTTATATCGCTTCATCCCTGTCGCTATTCAATCGCACCAGCATATTTCAAGCTAACAAATTTTGTTACCGAGAAAAATATAGTAATATCTAAATCAAATAGCTAGACAGCACTTTTTGCTATAACATCTACTGAATGCAAGTCTAATGTGGCTAAACAAAGCAAAATGGAGCTACGCTAGGTGACTCAGTTAACATTCTTGTCTGGCTTCCCGGCCATAGGAACATAAAAGGTCACGAGTAAGCGGCCGAATGGGCCAAGTCGGTGGCTCATTTGGATGGGTACTGTAGTGATGGTAATGGGATATTCTCTCAGATAAGTGCAAACATAAGTCCATTTGCACTTCAAAGTAATATGAATTTCATTAAAAAAATTCTTAACCTCTTTAGAATTCATTTTAAGTTCGAAAATTTTCTCGAACCCACCATCCACTGTGGGTACTAAATCGCAAATAATTTTTGCACACTATTGCAAAAGCGTCCACATTTACTGCAACCACTCACAACGACAATAATAATAATACATTAATAGCATAAAGTGGCGAAAATGCTTCATTTGCATTTGAATGTGTACATACATAGGTAATTATGCCTTAAGTGCGGGTGTGGATGTACCTATGTATCTATGTATTCATGAATGCATTATATGCGAAAAATAGGCGCGCACATGTGTAAGGCTTTCATTATTAATAACAAAAAAAGAGTTGTGGCATTAGATGGCTCCAATTGTTGTTTTGACTGTTGTTTGTTGGGCATTCTGCGCCTTGGTTGCGCCATTAATATAACGCAACTACATACTTGTGCATACATGCTATGTACATATGTATGTAGTATGTGCGTATAGTGCAAACAATTGCGTTGCGCCCGCCGACACAGCCACGGTGTTATTATAAATGTATGCAAATTCCCGCTAAATTACATTGCGGTCCGTTATAATTGCCCCGGTGCAACGCCAACGAATGCAAATCGCGATAGTGAACGCAATACGAGCATTGTATTTAGTAGTAGCATCCATCCACAAAGTTAGAGATGCGAGAAATGGGAGTTGAATGGCGTTGGGTGCTGGAAATTGAGGTGGAGGCGGAGGTGAAGGTGGTTGTTGCATACACTTTGTGGCATTACTATGAGTAGTGAGTGAAACCGTTGCCATATGAAACGACGAACAATTGAAGCGATCTTTATCGTGACTGGCTACCGGCAGTTAGCATTTTGATAGATTTATAAGTGAGTTTGAAAAATTAAAAGTAAAAAAATAAAATAATAATGCTGATGCTAATGAAACCGCTATGCATGTGAGGTACATACATTTTTACCGATATTAAGTGTAAGTAGGTGCATAAAACCACAAGCAATAATATTCCTATGGATCAGTAAAAATAGCTCTGGAACGAAGATTTCTTGTTTCATAGTTTCAGTGACGTTTTCAAGCAAAAATAAAATTTTAAATTACTGACGACTGGAGCGAGCTTTTACAGTGCGAGTCTACATCAGTGATGCTCAAAACAGCGACCGCGAGAAAAGCTTTCTATACATTTTGTATGGATGTGCACACGGTAAAAGCTCTCGCTGATCGTCACTGAACGTAAACCTACCGGTATGTAAACCCGAGTCAGCTGACACGATCTGTCTTACCAAAGCGCCATATAAATGAAAACTCAAAACCGCAGAATTTTTCAGTAGTTGTAGCCCGTAGCGCAAATTGAAATTTACTATTGAATAAGGTTTTTTGTTGGAAACCTATTATAACACGAAAATTGTAGTTGAAAGGGTAAGTTTATGAAAAGGCATTGATGAGTGGCAACACTGTAGTAAACAACACTGAGGGCTCCAGTAATCAACAAAAATTCTGCGTATACAGACTGCGTTTAAGTATACGTTCTGCGTTCTTGAGTAATTTCAGCTTCAGTCATAATCCAAACATATCCTGCGGGAGAAGCTCTTTAAAGCTTTCTATAGATTTTAAAGTCGCATAGAGAATAAAAGCTCTTTCTGATATTCACTGTTCTACATAAAGCAGCCATAGTCAATATCCTACAGGAGAAACTTTTTAAAGTGTTCTATACATTTTAAAGTCGCATAGAGAGTAAAAGCTCTCTCTGATCGTCACTGATAAAACGCAACCCATAGTATACCCCGAGGGAGAAGCTTTTTAAGGCTTTCTATACATTATTTTTGATAGTTGATGAGGGTAGGAGTACGATGTATAATTTTGGAACAAATTTCCCTCTTCCCTGGTCAATTTTGGTTGGGTGACAAACCGGTTTCGGCGTTGTGCCATCTTCAGTGTAATTTTTCGCTCTGAATAGTTCGTGCTTTCCGTCCGTGTTTATAATGTATTCGTGTTATTGTTCGGTTTGAACTGCATTTGGCGCCAGTACGCCGTTTTTTGACAAAGGATGACGGAAATTCGTTCTTCAATACACCTTTTTATAGATTTCATATGGACACGCAAACTTAACGCTCTTTTGGTCGTCTTCGCTACCCACGCCTCCGTCTGCGTAGCTTACTACTTTTCCACATACTTGCAGCAGATTTTTAAAGCTAAAAATTCACCTTTGAGAAATTTATAAACCACGTCCCGTAGTCACAGTTAATGGCCAGTATACACCTCTCAAGAAAAGCAGAAATTCCATATAAAAAACGCTGAAGAAATGGCGAATAAATTTTCTTGTGTAAATTTTTTCGAAGTCAGTACGGAGTTCTTAAAAAATTTGCTATGCTTTTTACTACGGTTTTCTAAAGTTTTTTTGTGAAAAAAAGAGCGCAAGGCAATCCTTGTTTGCAGCTGAAATATATGTACAGTGAAACCCGCTTCGGAGTTTATTCACGCTCATTTTTGGATAAGTCGCGACAAAAACATATGCCGCGGGAAAACTTTTTAAAGCATTCTTAAGATTCTACCACTTCATAGGTACGCGTGCTAACTTTTAAAGCTTTCTATAAATTTTAAGTATGTGGTTGGGCAAGGAGTAAAAGCTTTCTCGGCTCAAAACTGATCTATATAAGCCGTGTTTTATTTGTCCAGAAATTTAAGCTATTAGCTTATTTTGTATGGAGGACATACCCAACATAATTATTTTGGCTTATGAAAAGCTATCTTGGCTTGTATATTGAACAAGAGGCATTGCCATTCAGCATCAGAAATTTTCTCCTTCAGCCAATCAGAAAGAGGCAAAAACTTACTTTGACACTATTTGCAGTCAAACAACTATCAAAATTAGGCTAACATAGGAAATAAGCTAATTTCGTTTTATTTGACCAAGAGTTAGCTATTTGCTTGTAATGGTTGAATAAAACATGCCTATAGGCGCGCTCAACCTAAAAGCTCTAACTGATTGTCATTGCTATAAAACAGAGACGATCAGAGAGAAAATATACTCCTTGCGCGTTTATAAACAACTAGTTAGCCCGCGTGGAGTCAAAACGCCCAAAATTGAATTTCAAAAACGGTTCTTAATTAAAAACATAGAACTACACGCTAAGGTCTTTAGTTTGACCTCCCATTCGGAAGAACTGTGCAAATTTATCGATATGAATTTTAAGAAAGGTGGCAAGTCTAATCAAAGATGTTTACAAACTAAAGCTTTCATAAATATATGAATATTGACATCCATATCTTAATATTTGATAAAACTTGTGTATAAGTTAACTAAATTCCCATTTTCAAGCAGGTGGCAGCCCTCTACAAAAGTATTTTATTTTCAAACTAAAGCCTTCTTAAATCCCTTTCCTCTGACATTGTGATACACTTCTATTTGAAGCTTGTATTAAGCTGAATTTGATTGTTAAAACCCGTGGCAACCCTCCTTAATAAAAGTCAGAAGTAAAGAGTTTTCAACCCCACTTCGATTGATGCCTATCTCTCAATAATTCATCCAACTTACTGAATATAACTTTTTAAATACGTGGCAACCCTCTTCACACTTTCCAAATGTTCAAACTAAAGATTTCTTCATATTCAATCGTTTGACTCCCATATGTATCTTTATAATTCATATAATTTTTGTATTAGTTAATTAAATTATACCTTTCAAACGGGTGGCAGCGTTCTTCAAAAGTATTTTCAAGCTAAAACCTTGTTGACTCTCCTTTGTGTGACATTGCGATACATATTTTTAATTAATTAATTAATTAAGTTGAATTTGTTAGAAATAAAAATTTTTCAAATCCCCTTCGATTGATACCCATATTTTAATAATTCATTTAATATAGTACATAATTTGAATTTAACTTTTTGAACAGGTGGCTACCCTCTTCCAACACCTCAAAAATATTCTCACTATTCAAACTAAAGATTTCTTAACACTCTTTCGTTTGACATCCATATTGTGATATTTTATATAACTTATGTGTAAGTTAACTAAATTCGACATTTCAAGCAGGTGGCAACCCTCTTAAAAATATTTTAAAACTACTACCTGCTGAAACGCTTTTTGTTTAGCACCTATATCGTGATACATATTTCTCTTACCCAATTCTCTTAATTGAGTTTTAGTTTTAAACAGGTGGCAACCCTCCCATAGATAAATTAAGAAACAAAGCTTTTCAAAACCATTTAGATTTATACCCGATTTGTAATAATTGATTTATTTATTGTTTTAAATTGAATATAACTTTTTAAAGGGTGGCAACTCTTTTCAAAAAGCCTTTAATTTGACACCAGATTTTGGAAAATCTGACGGACGGTGCGGATATGAGAGCATTGATTATAAAATATTTGGAATTTAATTGTTCAACAGTTGGCAACTCTTTAAGTTGACACCCCATTTTTGGAAATCGAGCGAACTTGGACAAAAAATACCTTCGCGTATTATATATATAGTTAAGTCTGTTCCGGGTGGTTCACCATTGGCAGGTTTTTACAGGGAGCTGTTGCCGGTCGCCACTTCCCACAAGATTTATTAATGGCGAAAACAACTTTTTCTGTAAATCCTGTAAAACCTGCAAATCGTGAAGTACCTGAAATAGGGCTGATGACATCAAACTTCAAATTCATTCTCCGAAATTTCATAATCAATTGCCTTCCGTGTCCTTGTGGATGTATTTTTTATTTTGTTCTAAAGGATTGCTGACTTCACGGTTCTCATCTGCTTCCTTATTAACAAAACAAAGGTATTCTGATGCAAAATTTCTGAAGGAATAATTAAAATTCACTCTCACTGGCATCTGTGGAATCTCACACTTCACGCCTAAGCTCAATGCAACAACATTTTTTTTTTTCAAGATTTCCTTTTCGGCATTGACGCCTCAGCACAGCGATACATTGTACGCGGTTACAATTTGCATATGTGTGCGAGAATATGGCTGCAGTTATTTGTATGTTGTTAAATAGCGATTTTCAATTTGTTTTTGTGCGCTTAAAAGGTGCCTTTAGGTGCCCACTTTTTGAGCGCGTTATCAGTGCGCATTGCTCGGTGCTGGCGCGGACGGTAGGTAGGCTTGGCATGGCGGGTATGGTGGCTAAAGGATGCTGCCACTGGCCACTAAACAAGTGGATACATTTAAATAAAATTGTTGCGGCAGCAAGCAACACATACATACATATGTATGTATACAGAAGTTAACAAGCCGAAAGGCACAAAGTCATCATCATCATCATTGGTGCACAGTTAAGCAAGCAACTTAGTAAAGTGACTCAAGCGTATGGAGTACGCGTGAATCAGTGAGCAACGGTTGAACTGGTGGTGTGGATTCAGCGAGTTTGAGCTCAAACACACGAACCTAAAGTGATTCGGAGCAACGCAGCTAGCCACTGGATCAACGGCGGTGGCGGGGCCACTTTAGCTGCGGCAATGGTCAGATAATTTTGATTTATGTGGGGAAATCATAAAAGAGGCTCGAGATTTCATTCCAAGATTTACGACAGATCAACCGGAGATTTATTACTTTCTGATACCAAACGCAAATGGAACTACAAAAGGAAGTGCAAAAATGCAAAGAAAGGATATGGGTTAGAAGAATGGGTAGGCAAGGTACGAGGGGGGTACGTATACATAGAGGATGCCTGAGGAAGTATATAAAATTGCAACTTAGTGAGCGCATACTACTATGTATGTTTCTTGGTAGAAAGCTAAACGAAGAAGAGCTAAGAGTTAGCTGACAAAGGAAAGCGGTAAGTGGGTAAGCAAGCAGCAGGTAACTTAAAATAAAGCAGTTACGGATGCGCAAAGTTATCTGAGAACGATTCACGCGCACATGTCACACACGGTTGAAAATTAAATTTGGTGTGAAATTTGTCACGAAAGCATTGCTTCCAAGCGAATGCGATGAAGCCAAATTGAGGCAAATAAAGGCATAAAAGAATTGATTTTTATTGTTATTTAAGGACCATATATTGTACTAATTAGCACAATAAGTGGTATGCTGTTCATCTTTTTTTTTGTTTTTAGGTTTTATAGTGAACGCTGTTTATGGCATTCACGAGTGGAAAGGGCGAGTTGTTTTCCCTTAATTAGTAAAACAACTGCCAATGCACTAATCAAAGTTTCCTACGAGAGTCTTAAATTTAGCAGAAATGAAAAATCGATCTTACTGCAACCACTCACTCGCTGGCAATCCGTCCGGAAGCTGATCACATGCAGCCAATTGAAACTCTTCTTATTCGGTGACAACTCCTCAAGAGTGCCCTGTCTTGCTTACTCTTCGGCCATGCAGTTTTCTGTGATACCGCTGTTGCCTTTCACTCATAGATATAAGTTTGATACCGAGGTAATCTGCTGTTTTTTGTATCGGCTACTTTTGCTTAGAAAACACTGCAGTGTTGTGGGACCCCGAAGTCGCGGTTGATAGAGAGTTTCTCGTAGAAGCTGCCAGCAGAAACCTTCCCATAGATAGATTCATAGAAGGGTAAGCATTTCGACCAAGAGGTGTATTGTGCCCTCAACTATTCACAGTACCTCATTTAACCCTAGAGTTCCCAGAAATTTGAAGAGATCTCCAGGGGTTAGCGATTGTATGAATTCAATACTTGGCCAGAGTTGGCCTTAGTACCTCTCCCGTCTTCTTGCAACCGCTTCGCACTCGCGTAACAGGTGTAAATGACTCTCCTCAATCGGCTCACAGAAACGACAAAGATCGTTCGACCAGATCCCTAGCTTGTGCAGGTGACCTCTTAGTCTACAGTGACCCGTCAAAATGCTTGTTATTATCCTTATCCTCTCTTTAGGGAGGTTTATGATTGCCCTATGTCTTGTAAGGTAGCCTCCTAGTAAGCATTTAGACTGGCGTAGACCTACGGCGTTACGCCAGTTTGTTCTCTGAGTTTATTCCTCTCCTTCCTGAGCTCTTCACAAGGAACGGCTCACGTCTTATAGTCAGCCGCCGTCTTAGCTAAACGTTTCGCTTGCTCATTGCCCTCAACTCCTATGTGACCTGGTACCTAAATTGATTGGATAACATTGTTCTCCGCCAGGGCGTTAGGCCTATCAATGCACTCAAGGACCAAAGAGAACTTCACCTCAAATGATGAAACGGCCTAAGTGCAGCCTGGCTATCATTAGATATTAGAAATTTCTACATAGGTTAATCTCTGAACTCAGACTAATGGCATAGACCTTCGCCTGAAAGATACTAGAATATGCTCCCATGGGCACCGGGAGCTTCAGCCTTTGTCGTGAGGAGTTTTGGAACCGTCTGTATACCATTGTAGCGAGCGAGCTCCAAGCAATCTTACTATACAACTGAATAAGACTATAAGGCTCGCGCCCAGTTCTCCCACAACGAAATTTGGTTGACGAAGATCCACTCGGACTCAGTGTCGATGTGTATTGGTTGGTTCTTGCTGGACTAAACTGCAAGCCTCTTAGAATTGTGCAATGTATATAGCTGAAAGTGAACTTACAGCCCATGCCTCTTAGCTTAGCTGCGGTCTACTATATCTGCGGGCTGAATGATTAGCATTGCGTTAGGCGGAAGGTGGGGTTAGTATGAACAGGCTCACTTATTTCAATTAAGGCACATCTTTGCACTCCCTCCAGCTGCTTAACCATGGTGGTTTTATCTAGTGTGCTCCACCAAAAAAGGACATTATACAATAGTACTGGTTTAATTATGGTTTCATAGAGCCAGTGGATGACCTACACAACAAGGCTGCCCACACTTTCACTGCTCTTCCTTCCGCTTCCCGAAAAGCTCACTATCAGCGGTGAGGTACAGATACGTATCCCTGTCGGAAAGCGATGGCGCAAATCAGACCATTGATACTCAACCGCAGTGCACACTGCCATTCCGCAGGCCTGAGTTCGAGCCCAATTTCCGACCAAAGTAAAAAAAATAAATGAGCATAAAAAAGTTTTTCTACTAGCGGCCTCCCTTCGGCAGGCAATGGCAAACCTCCGAGTGTATTTCTCACAAAAAATAAAATCGGCGTTCGGAGTCGGCGTAAAACTGTTAGCCCCTTCCCTTTGTGTGCAAACATCAAGGCGCACTTCAAAAATTGGAGGCTAAGCTCGGCCAAATACTAACATATTGTGCAAGCGCCATCTTACGGTCGCTCGGTATCTCTTCTTTCATGAATTCCGCAAAGTTTACTACTTACTTTCTAAATGTGGCTCAATGGTGTAATCGGGTTTCAACAACTTTCATACGAGCTCTTGGGTAGAATTAGGCTATTTTATCGATCGCAGCTTTGAACAGCCCAACGGAGGTACTACTTAGGTTAGATTATCTGGCCTGTTCTTCTCCTGCACTGGAAAAGGACACGCTTGGGACCACATGGGCCCATTGTGATGTCATATTAGAGACTCATTACGTTCATCCTCTTACCTTAGAAGTTAAAGTACTTTGTCGCTCTGATGAAGCGCAAAGAGTCGTAGATACTAGCTTAATTCAATTTAGCCAAACATTCAATAGAATAGAGGAGGAACGAGCGTCGACTAGCCCGCGCCAATGTAGGACAGTGGCATAGGAAATGCTCTACGCTTTCGATTACCTCCACATCAAGGCAGCTACGACAGTAATCGATAGACTGCATACCCATTCTAATGGCGTAGTTTCCCATCAGGCAATGCCCGGTGAGAATTCCAATTATTTATATGTCGGAGCAGTGGGCGTTCCAAGCGGAGGAGAGGGCGAGATCTGCGTGTATCCAACTCAGGCCAAATACGCCTCGCTATCCTGCACATGGGTTCCATAGTGACTACGGCGTAGTCCATCTTGTATTTTACCGTTATCTTTGTGGTCCTGACTCATTTGAAGCATTCTTTCGCCCCTGCAGGTTTGACCCAATTCTATTGGTTCTTAGCAGTCCTGCCTGCTATTACAGCAAATCAGCTTCTTACACGACTCTTCCTCTTAGCGTCACCCGCCCTTTTAAAACAATTACATTTCGAGATCAAGAATTATTCACTTCGCCCATAGAATGTCTTCCTGCACCTGTACGAAGCCCTTCTGATTCTCTCTGAACGATTTGATAGCCAGACGAAAATTTAAACACATTTTTAGGAGCGCTACCAGTGTTTGAGAATTTTCAAATTTTTTTATCGCGAAATTTCCACAAAATTTTTACTTGAAATCTGATAAATTGACGTAGTTTTGAAACTTATAGCTAGGCAAGGACAAATTTTTATTGAATTTGTGCGGTTAAAAAAAAACAGACAATTTCTTCTAACCGTGATAGCGACTTCTAAATTTTTTTTAACTTTGAAATTTTCATGGATGTCTTTATTTTGTACGTAAAACAAATTAAAGTTGTGAGCCATGATTTTGATATTATTTGAGGACCACCCTAGTGCGCAGGTATGTAAATGCTGACTAGCAATATTCGTTTATTATCTTTTAGTGACCGTTAATAGTGCCAAATTGAAAATTTCAAAGTCGCACACATGTCATGTATGGGCAGTTTGTTCGTCGTTGTTCATGTAGGAAGACATTAATGGCGCAGCACGCCTCTGAACGTTTGACGACTGTGCGTGCTAATTATGCGTAGCAGATAGCTTTCATCTCCCGCTCGGCTAGTTTTTTAGGCAACAACAGTCCACTGATCGCGTTTTTTTTTTTTTGGACATATGAAAATAGAAGGCTTGGGCGTATGGCTGTGGAAATCTAAAGTAGCTAGAGGAGGAGGCTTGCATGCAAATGTATGGTCGTATGAATATTTACAAATTACCAACTGCCAGATCAATCAAACGGCTGAGCGCACTCACGAGATATGCTTGGAGACGGACATAAGTACATACAAATGTACATACATACATACATACGTGCCATGCATAGGAATTATTACATGTATGACAATGTACGCTTGTAGAAACTTCCTTCCACACAAGCTGAAATTGTTTTGTGGCTAATTTCATTTAATTTAGGTTTTTGTCCCAAAAATTAATTCGAACCACAGCCACAATTATATTATCTTTTTACTTATTTAATAATTAATAATTTGTTCGGGTCACGAAACACATATACACATGTACATACTTAAATATGTGCATAAGAATGTGAAAAAAGTTTCTATATTTTTTTTTTCATTTTTCCCAACACCGCTTTCCGTTTGAGACCAGCAATTCGATTTTCACTTGTCTACGAAGAAATGTTTAAAAATGCTATATTTACCACAAAACCCCAAAAAGAAAGAAGCTAAAAAGAATTTCTCCAAGGGTGAACGAAGCTGATAATTGCTGTCACAAATTTGACTTACCACAAAACACAAATGCAAAGCTACTTGACGAGAGAATCCAGCTGAGACGTTGGCACTTTCGTGCAGCTCAACAACTGCGCAGGCGGTGACGGACGTTCCCAAATTTTAGTTCTTGCGACATACATATGTGCATTAGGAGGCATCACTCTGCATAAAAAAAAAAAAAAAATCGGTACTGTTTTCTATTGGAATTATAAATTTTAATATATTGTTAGACTTGCGCCAAAAAAAGTTACACAAAAATATTAAGATTTACGTGAGCTGAACCCTATTGAAACAACCCTCAAAAAATGGAGTTTATTATAATTAAAGTTAGTTTTTAAAGATATTCTTTTTTTAATAACCTCAGATGATAGGAGAGTTTAAGCTTAAATGGTTTGCATACAAATTTTATCAACGGAATCAAAATATGAGAATGGAGTTCGGAATCAAAATAATGGGAATCGGCCTAGCTCACATAAATCTTAATATTTTTCCTAATATTTTGTTGGAAGTCTAAATATATATTTAATTTTATAGTTACGGTGGAAACCCCGCCATTTTTTTTGGTGATGCACCCTAATGTATCTATGTACATATGTATATACTTACTACCAATCATTTATTAAAATATGTTTTCATATATTTTTGGACTTTCTTAACTATTTTTTTTTTGCTGCTAGAAATTTTATTGAAGACACTCACTCAACCATTGGCCGCGCATGCACCGGCGCAGAAAGGTGAACAATTAGCAGTTGTTTTTCACATACCGCTTAACGGTTGAGCCGCCAAAACTGCTGATATGAAGCAAAAAGCGTGAGCGGATACTCCTCGACTGCTTGGGGTTGCTTGGCAGTGCACTCGCTCACACACGCATTCAAACAAACCAAACGAAGTCACACATTTTTTTCCCCCTCCAAACCTCGCGCAAATGGCAAATTTGATTAGACACATGTTGCATGATATGACTGTCGACTAAATGGCTGGCTGGCTGACTGGCCAACTCGCTAGCCAGGTTGTCTTGGCTGGTCGTTCGACCGCTGAGCCTTGCTCTTCTTCATGGCATGCCTATGAGAACTGTCAAAGCAGTGGAAACAGCACCAGACGGCAGCATAAATAGCTGCCAGCCGTTTGAGGCGGAACTCGGGGGATTGTCAGTTGTGCGGTTAAATGCAGGTTTTTGATTTTGATTCCCTGCCGGTTGTAGCCGGCTACTGTGATTTTGTTAGCATTAGCACATTGCATGGTAGCATGAATGTGGATGAATGAGTCCGGTGAAGCAACAGTGGCAATAGCATGGATCACACGATCTATTAGACTTGTAATTACAGAGCGTGTGCGCAGAGAAGAGAGTCAGTTGACAGGAAGTCACATAAATTTAATTTACACTTGTGAATAGGTTTTGCTGTGGGATTGACGGAGCGCGGGGGGAAAATGGTAAACAAACTTATTTGGGGGTGCGGTTGTTCTAGCAGATTTCGAAAGACATTTCAAAAGCTTTGAAGATTTGTTTCGTGTTATTTATTCTCAACTGGTCAATAGCCGTCAATATGTCACATCTTCAAGGCTTTCATAACTCGATACGATTTTCGCATGCTCGACTAGGTGACCGAGCATATAAAAGATATATATATATATTAGGGTAGCCCTTAAAAAAATCAAATAAACGTGTTTTTTTTCAGTTTCACTCCCTCAATCGGTAATACCACGGTCACAGATATCACATATAAATTTTGGTCCCAATTGGAGATGGTTAAGGCGTGCCGCTGAGGGGCGCAAAATACAGATTCCTCTATAGAGACTAAAAATATTTATTTTTTTTTTCATTTAATACCCAAAATCGATACTATCATAGCCGAGGATATCACATATAAGTTTTGGTCCCGATTGGAGTCGGTTAAGACGTCTTCATTGGGTAATCTGTACCTTGACCGCTGTGCGATACGCTTTAACCGTCTTCAATCGGGACCAAAATTTATATGTGATATCTTTGACTATGGAGCATCGACGTAAAGGTTGAGACTTTAGAAAACTGATGTAAAAATTTGATTCCTACATTTAAGGACCACCCTAATATACATACGAATAACAGAGCACGAGCCTGAGCCTAGATATGTAGACAAAACACAGGAAAATTCATCGGGGTGCGTTTTATTGGCTACCTTAATGGGACCAAGCATAGAGCCGCGTTGTGGCAGCGGGAAGTATAAAAATATCGACATACCGTGTATGGATTACTGTGTACCAATCCAAACCTTTGCAAAGAGGTATAGAACTTCGCTTTCAGATAGAAAATTTTGATAAGAGGGGCTTTTGAAGAAAATAAATCTTCATCCAGCTGGGGTGGAAAAAACATTTCAACTGCCCGACCACTACAGCATCTTTAAAGCTGAAGAATAAGTCACATGTAACAATATCGTCTTCTACTCAGGCAGTCAAGCGGCACTCAAAGCTCTTGACTCGGTCACCTGCAACTCAAAAACCGTAGCAGAATGCCACATATCCCTAAACAATATGGCTGAGCAATCTTCTATTCACTTGGTATAGGTGCCGAGACACCGAAACAGATCAGAAGAAGGACAAACTTAAACAAAAGAGAGCACATCTGTTGCACTATCGCAGCCCTGAAAAAGTTAGGCATGCCGCTCGCTAACCAAGCAAGTGTTAGGTGTGCTGGTCTCATCACTTGCAGCAATACGAAACTTATGTGGCCAAAACGGAATGAGAAACGGTCGTAGGGTCTCCTCCTACCGGGCAGAGGAGTCTTAGCCACAGCCATGGGCCTGCTAACAAGCCATGTTGCCATCGGAAGGCACGTGGAGAGGTTAGGGGTTTCCCGTAACGACTTCTGCAGAAGCTGTAGAAATGAAGACGAGCCAGAAATTTTCCGGCACCTGTAGGGGAGTGTCCCGCAGAATTTTTCGAGGGTCTAACCGACATAGCCAAAGTAGGAATAAGCCAACTTTTGAGTTTCGCAGACTCCACTGGATGGTCATTGTCATCATTAAAAAAAAAAACCAACCTCTGATTATCACACAAAAGCATTTTTTTACATTTTCTGTCGGTCTAGGCCTAAATCCAACACGCTTTAATTCCTTCTCGTTTTTTTAATCCAATTCGCCTCTTCATTAATTCTTTTCGATATTTTTATATTTATTTTCTTCTTGCCGCTTCTCTCGATACGAGTATATGCGACAATGGTAAGAAAACCTATTAGATTACTATCAATATTTGTAGTGTAAATTATTTTTACACTTAAGCGAGAAAATCGATTGAAGCTCATTACATTCTTAAGCTGACGACATTAAGTTTACGCATGTGCAGTGCTATTAGTGAGTGCAGAGCACACGGGCGAGGATGTGCCACGCAAAAAAAATAAAATAAAACTAAATATAAAATCAAAAGGCAAGTCGAGAGTTTTACACACAAAAAAGACAGTAGGAATGAAAGAAGTGATGACGGTCAACAAACTACATCCAGCAGATAAATACAGAATTTATGACTTAATTTAACTCGAACGACTATGAGGAGAACGCACTTGAAACGGCGCGGCGCGGACTACCAGAAAAACCACGAAACAAAAGCAAAACAACGACAACCAAATCGACAAACACTCGTAGGTAGGTATTGAAGGCAGCGGCGGTATTGGACGCGAGCGAAGCCAATGAACGAGCAAATGGGAGATTTCGAAAACAAGCGCAGGCCGCAGGAGCCTTAGAGACGCTGCTGCACCGGATGGCGGCAAACTGCTATCAGAATACGTACTAGAAAAGCACGAAGGATGCGGGTCGCGCGCAATGGAGGTGGGTAACTCACACCCGTACATTGCGGTCTATGACTCTGTTTACTGCTGGGAGCTGGGACGGGCGTCACTACGTATACATTGGTCGAACAAGGGTACGCTGCGTTGTGCGCCGCTCGGCTCGTCTCTTTGGTAAGCGCGCGTAATCCACACGATATAGACGCGTGTCCATTCATATATTTGCGACACTCGACATGCTGATGCACTCACCACGCCAACTATCGAGCGAACAAACGGACGGACGAACGTCTCTCAGCGGACAAACCGTCAGCACAACGACGAGTCTGAAGGCTGATGTCTCTATTCGGAAAATTCGCGCGGCGCGCACAGTTGTTACCAACCGCTCCTAGTAGTGACTATCTCGCTGTCACTTCATACAAATATGCATATTTATGTACCCGTGTAAGTATGTACATACAACGTCACGCGGCAGCGCATTCGCTCCAGATGCGCGCGCGCGCGCGTGCACATATACGCTCCGAAAAGTGTGAATGCCGAGTGCGAATTAATTTATCGGTTAATTTTGTTCACAAATTGCACATGGGCGGCGCGGATAGCCCACAATAACTATCTATCTTTTCTGGATTCTCGCTAGCCGTTGGCAATTTGGCGATCGCCATTACCTCGCCATCGTCACCACCGTCACCGTTCCCCTCACCTTCACCTTGACCAGCTGCCGTACTATTGCGCATTCCATAAACGCCACATCGTCACTTGCCAGCGTACAGTGTTGCATTTAACGCCTCAGCCTGGCTGGTCAGTGGGATGGCGGTTCAAGCGGTGGAGCGCCCGGGGTTTGGGTTTCTCAACCAAGTGGTGAATTTATGCGCGTCATGAGCATGAAATAAATTTTGTTGCGAATTACTGGAGCACAGCAGCAGCAGCAGCAACAGTTGTGGCAGCAATCAACGACGCATATTGGCGTTGTTTTCATACAATGAATGAAGCCATAAGTGCGCGTCTCGTAAGTGTTGGTTAGGGGGTCGTACGGGAAGCTTGAATAACTGTTGCTTATTAAAATGCATTTTTTGTGAAATTTTCTTGAGCTCCAGACGATTGCTTCCGGCGGTGTGCTACTAAAATATTACTAGAGTAAAATATTTCTTATTGGATTCAAGCTGGAGTCCTAGCCTCAGCTGCAATAGCAAAAATCATATTTCGATGCGTTAGGAAAAAGTATTTTTTGCAGGGACGGTAATCATTATGAGTAAAATAATTTAAATCAGCATTTAATCATTACTTTATGGTTTTTATGTTTTTTTTTTTTGCTTAAAAATAATAATTATTATGGAGTTTTATTTTTTCGATCACAAATAATGATTATTTTATTACTATTATATTTCGAATTTTATTTTTCCACTTAAAAATAGTGATTATATATAAATTTGAAAAAGCCATTTGAAAATTTTGATCTGAAAATTTTGCGACTTAATCCCTTTATTAGGGAGTCACTACCTCTGAAAAGCTTTTGAGTTTTTTACATGAGCATTATTCCTAAGTGAAAAATAAAACTCAATAATAATTATTATCTTTGATCATAAAATAATAATTATTTTTGATCGAAAAAATAAAAACCAAGTAATAATAATTTCATTTAAGCAAAAAAAAAATAAAACTTATTAATTATTATCTTTAATATTTATTGATTAAACTGGAAAAATAAAAATCATTGTGGAGTACAATAGGACGTACGAACACAAATACATGAGTATAGTTAAAATTGTTTTATGATGATTACAACTTGTTGATTTTTTGGTTAAAATTTAAAAAATTATGATTATTGTTATGGGAAGAAAGTTTTACAAAAAAGCTCCTTTGCCAACTTTCATGGTAAAAATCCATTCGAGAGATCCGAGTGCGAGTCTTCGGGCTTCGGTTTTTTTTACTTTCCGAAATTAATTTTGTTTTTTTTTCAATTTTTAGATTTTATTGTTTGAAAAATATATAAAGTTTTTAATTCAATTGTTTTTATTTTTTATTTAATCTTCTTTTAATCTTTAATATTTTATTATTTAAAAAAATTTACATATTTTTATTATCCTTTCATTTTTTTATTGGTTTAAAAAATACATATATGTTTATACATACACATGTTTTTTTTATTCATTTAATTTTTAAGAGCATATTTTTTTTGCTTTTAATAAAAAATTTTTTATTGAATTATCTTTTCATTTTTAGATTTTATTATTTAAAAAAGAAAATGATTTGTTAATTTCATTTAGTTTTTAGGAACTATTTTTTTAATAAATTTTTTTCTTAAAATTTTTAGATTTTATTGATCAAAAACGAAACATATTTTTAAATTAAATTTAATTTTTTGAAACTCATTTTATAAATTTTTTTGCCTTTATGTAATTTAATTTTCTTTTAATTTTAGATTTTTATTGTTCTAAAAAGAGAAATATATGGTTTTTAACTGACTTCAATATAGGAGACGGTTTTCAATTCGTTGGATTATTTTAATTTTTTTTTTACAATTTTTTATTTTTTTTTCTTATGTGTATGATACCGCGTAACTATGGACCACGTTCACCGATTTCTATAATTTTTTTCAAAGAGTGGACGCGTACTAATTTGGTTTAGATCCGAACAGGGGATCTTGAAGAAATTAAAGAAAATCCTAAATTTTTATATGGGAACTGAAGTCAGTTTAGTTTTCTGCTTAAAAATTACAAGTTTTTAAGTTCATTTCATATTTAGAAAACCTATTGCTAAAAGACAAATACATAGAACCACGCTAAGACCTTTTCGTCACCAAGTATTTCAATTAGTCTTTCGTAAGACAGAAAAGAGCTTTCGAGATAATTTCCAGAATTGAAAAATTAAGCCCTCGGAAAGCAATAAGGCCTGAGCGTGCGAACGAACGAAATCCTCACTCAGAAAATTTCGCTGTATATTTTCACACTGACCAAAACCAAGAATACAGCCTTTTTCCTTATACATTTAATAAAAACCAAAGAAAAAATTAGCTCAATATTTTTTTTTTGCCGTAATGACAAGCAATAATACATATAAAAGCGCTTGGACGCGTATCTCGCGCTCAGGTCTTTCTGCTTTCAGAGGGCTCAATTATCTTTCGAAAGAATGTGGTGAGTTGAAAGACAGTCACCAGAATTGGCCTCCGAGTAAAACTCTAGATTTGTAAATAAATAAATGGAGTAAGGTTAAGCCTAATATCGGCTACAAGTGGTGCCACATAGTAAAACTCAGAACCTCTGCCTTGATTGGTAGAAAAATTCAATATCCTAGTCCCCACCTTTTTTTGACCAAAGCGTCGTAGGCTTCATCGTCACATTTACAGGTCTATTCTGCGCTGGTAACATAAATTTTGTAACCGGTACTTAGAGTGTCTGTCAATTTTTAAACCTTTTTCGCATTCAGTGCGCTCTTGTAACCGATAAATTTGGTTACCACCTCATAAACTGCTAACAAAATATTGCCCCGTGAAATATGCAATACAAGAATTTCCACAAATCTTCATAGCTGAACTGCTGAATATTTTCCCTGCATTACCAACGCACTTAGAATCGCGGTGACAAGAAGTGGTAACATTTTTTAGTAATACAATTTTCCGGTCACAAAATTTTCGGTAACGTGCAGAATAAATAGACCTGTTAGTAGACACATTACTTGAACCGCTGACGACACTTACAAGACGAGAGTTCGTGAGGCCAGTAATTTCTCGGGAATGCCATTAATGGCCGGTCCGTACAAAATTGCGTCCAGCGGGTGTGTGGTTAAGTCTGCATCTTCTGCGTTAGCTCTTAGAGATGCCTTCTGGCGTGGCTTTGCTTTAAGGAGGTCTCTGCAAGGGTGTTCCGTGTGGACGCCTTGCTTGGAGTTGGTGCTGAAGGGAAATCAGAAGAAAATCAGTTGCAGGCCGAAGTGTAGTACCTCGAAAGGTCTGCAAGGTCTTGATTGCCGTCCGAGCGGCGAGGCTCTGTGCGAGTTAGATTAAATGGTACTATCACTCGGCGGATTCTATTCTAAGTGATCCTACGTCAAATAAAACCTGCTGTGTCTTTGATTCTATAGGGGAAAGTGTTAGGTTAAGGTTCTGTGCAGTCAAGAGGCGAGTTAGGACAGAAGTTCTATTGGCATTATCGATTTCCATTGAACCCCTTGTCAAAGAAGTCCGTGTTAACAAGAAATCCCTCCTAAAAACTAAAAATAGGGGCAATGGGTTCTAGTTGAGCTTTTGGGTATGCAGTTACAGTTGGTCTATTATACTCGATTCCTACTCTTGCCTCCGCGTTCGCATACTCTTGGCAACGTGAGCAAGGTATTTGCGAGATGCGGCATTTAACTCGTGTGAAACATTGGGTCGCGGCAGTAAGAGGTGGAACTTTAGTGAACCCTATCTGATGTGTGCGGTTTAAGCATACACTGAACTCCGCAGCGTATATATAGCGGGCGTTAAACGTGCATTTCACAAAATCGATCAAGGTTCTGATCGCGTGATGAGCTCGGAAACCATCACGTAAGAACCAATTGAGTCCAAATGGATATTTCACCATCCATATTCTAGCGAGAGAGGACTTGGAGGGATGCTCCATCTGTAATCCGGGTTCTGTTAACTTATTTACTGATAGATTGAATATCTTTAGCGTTTTCCAAGCGGAGATAACCACAATGAAGGAGGCTTCGACAGCCAAGCACCTATCACGGTTCTTGGCTTCTTGATGGTTCTTTCGAGTATGAAAAAGGATTGTTTGACATCTTTATCGACCGCCTCGGATTACCATGCTATTTAGCTTATTTGAGTTGCCGGTCACAGCCAAATCTTTGGAAACTGCATGGCCGGCAAGGCATGAAATCCTTGAGAAAGTGTTCCCGGATAAAGAGTCTGGGTTCTCCACAGACCTCGTGTGGTCTACTTCTAGCCAGATGGGCATTTGGTCAGCCCGGTGCGCGCTGGGAGAAGTTCCTGGGATTCAGGGTCGACAATTGCTTCTGATCACGTGTCGACTGGAGGCGGTCCAGATTAAGCAAGTTACCCTCTATTGGTGGGAGTTCTAATTGGTCATTGCGTGATAGGTAAGCATGCGGTTTTGCTGACTATCATCGATGACCCTCATACACCAAGCCGCATGGAGAATGATGAGGTGGAATTATTCCAAACACCTGCTACTCTGGTGCCCTGCCAAAGGACCAAACACCTTGTATCGCACTTTTTCCACACTCCCGATGAGCTTTCGTGAATGGATACAAGTCGCTTGAGGAGCTTCGTTATTAGTGCGGAGAGGGTTTCTTGGCCCTTGGTGTCATGATTCTGCTTCTTACCACTCTGTTTTTGTCCTCATCCTTCAGGCCCCCCTCGACACCACCGCAAGACACAGCTTAATCCGTGTCTAAGTGTGCCTCCACCCCCGGAAGCGGCACCTCTAACCTAACCTACCCGCTGGTGGTAGCCGAGGAAGGGACAAGCCTCTCTTGAGCTGGAAATCGTAGTCAAAGAAGGACCTTTCTTCTCTCGGCATACCCAGAAAGGACTTGCCTGTTTTATTGGACACAGTCAAAATTGGTTAGGTAGTTACAGCGTCAATCAAGAAGAGAAAAGGAAGAAGTGTATAGGTCTCTCAATGCGTGTAGCAATAGATATTAAGGCAATCAAATGAAAAGAAAAAAAAAAAGAAAAAATAATAGTTATACATATGCTCAAAGAAAAGCCTTTATCACTTGCGACAATATTTGAGAAGCAGGTTCTTCAATTTAAAACTTTTTTCTTTGTTCTCCTTCCCTCGAATTACTTATGCCGAAAATTTCTTGATCAATGCGCTCGGCGGACAAACTGACGCACGAAAATGATGCACAAGGATTTCACATACTCACCTGTGGGTATATACATACATACATAAGTAAATGCTGCATCAACTAATAGCTCCATAATGGATCACGTAGTAGTGCATATCTGCGTTGAGGTGAAAAATTGATGGTAATTTTTCATAAGCGCCTAATACGCTCAGCAGCGCAGCAAGCAAGTCAATCAATGTTTGCATAAATCGAGTACTCGTACACACCATTACTACGCAACGTAACCCCAAAGGCAGTGGAAGAGAATGAATGTACGCGTGAGGCCTTGTGAACGAAATGAAAAAGATGCTGCGGCATAGCAGGGGAGTAGAAAATTTGTTAAAAAAAAAAACTCGAACTAAGTATGTTATGAGGTCACGCGTATGGATTAGGCGCTGCTAATAGCATGTTAACACACACCAATACGCATGAAATAAACGGTCACACGACATATGAGTGTCATATCGGTATGGCAACGCTGCTGCCGCTTCTGGTGGTGGGAACAGGTATACAACCGCGACGATGTCACATCCATGTATTCGCGTTCCTCCAGAGTGTACATGTATGTGTGTAGGTATGCATTGCCACCATCGCCACGCGAATCAAGGTAGCAGCAGCCAGGCTACATGGCTGGCAATCAGCGGCATCTTAATCGCTTTTATCGCCATACAGCATCGCTTACAACCGAAACGTGCTTGCGGGCTCACAGCTTCTTGGTTTGTTCTTGCAGTAGCCGCGACGCGACGGCATCATCAACAGTCTCATCAGAGCCATCAGCAGTGCAGCAACGACGCGTACTTCATCATCGCTGCCTTAATACTTACTTGCGCTCGTCGCACAGTGGTTCAAAATTGGCATTTTGTGTTCACAATTCACTGGAGCCTCAACTTGAGTAATTTTTAAATTTCTTAAATAAAAGCTAATAAAATTTGTAAGAGACCAGTTGAGCCCGAATTTTGAATTTTTGTTTGTATTAATTTTTTTAGTGCAAAGTGCAGAAAAAGCAGCAATTTTGATGCAACTCGATTCTTCTGTTCCAGTTAATAAATGTTACATAATAAAAACTAATTGAAAACAATTGTAGGGTTCTCCCAAATCGAAAAAAATAATAATTTGAAATGTTATAAAAATAATTTCACCAAGATAATTTTTTTTTTGTTATTGGTTTTTGTAAAAATGTCTGGTATGCAGTTTTTAGATTATTGAATTTTTGTATAATAAAGTGGAAGCTGCAAGTGGCTAAGAGTTCGCGTTGATTTTTAATAATATAACAAACGCTTCTATTTCCCATTCAGCATGTAGATGTGCTCGAAATGTTGCGAAAAAATTATTAAAAATCAACGTGACTTCTTTCGAATTGCACTTTATTATACTAAAATTTAATGATCTATACATACCAAACACTTTTTTAGAAACTCAAAATTTTTTTTTTTTTAATTTTGGTGGAAATTTTTCCCAAAACATTTCAAATTTATTTTGCAATTTTTTTTTCGTTTCAGGGGCACTTTATTATGTAACATTTAGTAACTGGAAGAAGAGAATCTATTTTCTTCAAAATTGCCATTTTTAATACAAACAAATAAAAAAATTTCTTCAAAATTGCTACCTTTTCTGCACTTTGCACTAAAAAAATTTTATATAAATAACAAAAGTCCAAAAATCGGGCTCAACTGGTCTCCTGCAAATTTTATTAGCTTTCGCTAAAAAAAATTAATCAAACTGAGTGAAGAATGAAGGCTCCAGTGAACTGTGAACACTAAATTCCAGTTTTGAACCACTGTGCGTCGTACGTATCCTCATTGGCATTGTTGCACCTTCAGCGGCATTTCACGTTTTATCGATTTTCGTCTTATTGATACGATTTTGATAAAATGTTTGCGATTTGTCAATGTTATTTATTTGATTGTTCCTGCGCGTTGTCGCTTAATGTGTGTGAAAGTGTTTGTCTGTGTTCTTTTTTTTTTGTAGAAGCAACACTTCTAAAATTCCTACACCTTCTATTGTTCTGTATTTCGTTGCAGTTGCGCGAGTACAAGTGTCTTTGCTGACACTAAGCAAATAAAAAACAAAACACCTTCACCTATCTGCCTGGCATTTGGACCGCACCGCCGTATGCTACCTGTCAGACTGCTTGCCCGCCTCGCTGTCTTTCCATCTTCCCTTAGTGGCCAATTGCTTGCTAATATACCTCTGTAGCTCAGCAGCAGCAACATCTTCAATGAATAGCGCGCCCATACACACCGGACTGCGTTTGGCTTACCCAACAGAGCGCTCTGCTCTGCTCTGCTCTTTTCTCCGCTACGCCTGCTCTGTCCTTTTTCCTATTCTGTCACTTGTCATTCGTTACGAAATATGTTTAATAAACGTTTACAATGCGATAATGTTCCATTGCTGACACTTTGTTGATAATAAAACATATTCATTTCACTTCAATTCATTTCATTTCATGGTATGCAGCAATTTAGTTATGTGTTGTTGCAATTGGTAATTGATGTGCGGCAATTTGTGAAATGTTGCAAGTGTTTGTTGGCTGTCACAAAAAGGATACTCGTCCACTTTGTGTACTTATAGAGACAAGCAATTCCAGTTAAAATAGATACATATAACGAATTTGTCTTATCGAATTTTTTTACACTATATTTTTTTTTGTTACTATTGATAGCGCGTATGAGTTATTGCCCATTTAAAAATAAATAAATTGAGTTATCAAATGCGTACAATTCCTTTTGGCTATGCCACTGGTGGTGACAAATGTACGGATCAAATAGGCTAACATCTTGTTTGTCTATTGCGAAAACAATAATATTCTAAGGACATGGAGTTCCGTAATTCGAGTGCTTTGTATTTTTTTTAGCCTCGGCGTGGGTTGCTAGGGTGGCTTCTTGATAGGCGCTATAACCTACAATACTTGCGACGAGAGAGGACTACTTACTTGATACTTCTCTGTGGTTTTCTTGACGACAGGGGATCCTTCGTTTTGTCCTTTGTTAATCAGGCGAGAGATGCTAGTCCTGAAGAGCTCCTTTGGACTACTTAGAATGTATGAACCCAAGTGCCTAAGCCGCAATCGAGTAAAAGCTGGGCAGTCTATGAGGAAATGTTGAGATGATTCCACCTCGTCATCCTCTATGCCACTTCGACTAAAAACGTCTGGTGTGATATTTTATCTTACTGCGTGAACCCGGATAGGACAGTGGCCTGTCGAGAGATTCGGCTTCGTGAGCCTAAGGAGATCCCTAGATGACCATCCACCATCGACTAGAATGAGCTCGCAGTAACACATACCCTGGTTTCCCCCCAACGTAACAGAAACAGAAATGTACAAGTAGTCAAGGGGCCTACCACTCTCTCTTTTCTTGGCGATATTGCCTCGAGGCTGCTGCCTCTGGTCAGTTCATCGGCCATACAGTCCCCTACGATATCGCTATGGCCTGGCAACCATACATGTTTGCTTAGGTAATATTCTCAACATGCTGCGATCATACCGAAACGAAAATGAGTGTAGCTTAAAAGTATACAACAATGGGAAAAGTAACAGATGCAATGCGTAATCAGCAAAAGCTGGCAGAATGAGTGGAAAGTAACTAGATGTTGCATGTACTTGGGCGCGGCTGCCCCTCTTTTGGAGATTTTTGGCGATCAAAATTAGTGACAGCGAATACTGGAATTCAGCTGCAGCGCTTTTATTACCCCCGGGCTATCTGAGTAGATATTAACCTTCTTTGATGTCACCGCGCACAACAGCGGGTAATCGACTGCTTCCATTATAGCACCAACTTCCACTTGAAAAATACTACAGTGATCTGGAAGCCTTAACTTAACGTTGATGGAGAAGACCACTCTACTGATCCTTCCGCAAAGCTTCGACCTATCCCTATAAAAGTTCATCGGTGCCTCCTTTCAACCTCCACTCATCCCATTATTGGAAGCTGTGGCCCGTAGCTCGTCGTCAGCGCCCTTGCGGCAGCTGCTTTATCTGCAATATCGACAGGCGCTATGTTAGGCATGACGTTAAGGGCTAGGATGGGAGTAATCTTAAGTGTCCACACTGATTCCAATGCGGACAGCTCGTTTCTCTCACCTATTGACTAACGTAGTCTTCGCCAGAGCATTCAACCAGATGGGGATACCATAAAATGCAATGGGCTTAAATATGGTTTTATTGAGCGAGGAAATGACATGGTGGAAAGGCCCCATCTCCTGCTTACAAATGGCACCAAACTGGAATATCGGGTCGGAAGTTAAATTTCCTCACCTAAACGGATACATGCTTCCAACCCCCACTACTGGAGTGTACATAAAGAGGAAGTTTTGGGCATCCAAAAGGCAGCCTACAGAGCTGAAAAAATCTTCATATTTGACAGGTAGACAAAACTGAGATCCTTAAACTCACACATAGACCATATAAAAACGCTTGCCTACTGAAAGCAGTAGCGTGGATAGGCGGGATTTAAGTGAGCTATCTACGCCACTGAATGCCTGAAACCTGCAAGATTGCACATCGCTCATCTCAGGTTTTCACAAAATGGAAATTAGCTCCCTTACAAAGTATCTTAAGGGCCACTGCCTTGTTTGCTTAGATGCCACGAGACCGGGGGTGGCCCGACATCAGACCATTGCCGCAGTTACACAAAGTTAGAGATAAACATATACAACAACTTTTAAGCAATTATTCGGCTTTAAGCTGGGGAAACCATTCATTCAAGGTCTCGCAGAGATATCAAAGGTGGAAATACTCGTAAGAGCTTTGCCCTAAGTTCAAATCGTCAATAAAGTGGTTTGTAAGCGGAAACTCGAAATAGATGGGAGGACCATCACAATCTAACCTAACCCAATTTAGCTTTGTTCGAGCTTCTACTTCTACCCTTTGTCACTGGCTTGGAGTTGCAAAAATGTGGTTGAAAACATGGGTTTTAAATTTCTGGCTTATTTCGACTCCGTAGATATCAGCGATCTTCAACATTTCGTTAAGATAACGAATGCGTACAATTACCCTCATTTTTCATCAACTTAATTCTTGCTTTTCTCTCGAAAATAAATATTTACCCATTCGCTCATTTCAAAAAATTGTATGTCTCAATTTGCGGCCAACATTTTTTCCGACTTTTTAATTATTTGGATTTTGATATAATATACAGTATCGTGTGCATATGTCTACTTATGTAATAACTCGCAAATAACTTTATTGATCTTTATTGCAAACTAGTGCATATCCAAACATGTTTGTATGTAAGTTTGTTGCATGTCTGTACCATATTTTGAAGGGTGTTGAGCGGTAGATTACACACATTAGTCGATATCGAATTTTGACAAATTTATGAGATAATTGCAAGCAGCAATTTTACAGAGTTCGACGAAAACATTCGTACGCAAGCAAGCGGATTTGTACACCCGCCGTAAACTGTGCGCGTTTGGTAGCGCCTTGTTAGTCACCCAGCAGCGCTACGCCACCACCACCGCCAAAGTCACTGCGATAGCTGTATACCCGTATTGTGGCATGAACGATGGTAGACTACGGTGTTGTAGGCCAAGACAATGCAGGCAGTCAGCCAATATGCGATAGACCGAACTCATGGTCATGTAAAGCACAGCGGCTCCTTGCCGTGGACGATTTTTTTCGCAATACCTCACATATGTACCTACATACCTATGTATGATTGCAGATACATATGCCAGCATGTAGTAGTCGCAGGGTCGCTTATCGCCGCTATGGTTTCCGCAATATAGCTACCTAGTAATTTCACGTAAGTGGGTATGTAGTACCACGAGTACAGCGCTGGTACAACATTCGTAATGGTTTCCTGCAGGAGCTGTGCGATCATTGCGTATCGACGTAGTATCGAGCTTCATAACTTCATCATGGCTGCGCCAGTAGTCGTTTGGCTAGGCGGCATCGGCGGCGGCGGGTTTTGTTTGCCAATTGAGTGGTAATTTTTCTGCGCAACTGTCAGTTGGTACATAACTGATGGCTTTGTGGTAAGTAAACTACATACACGCTGGCCGGATAAGCGGCTATTCTGAGATAAATATTTTGTTTTTTAGTTTTTTTTTTTATATCCGACCAGCGCACGTGTTGTTGATTTTTTCGTCGCGACGTCTCCTATTTACCACCGTATCATGCTTTTGGGGCAACACGTCTTGCTTTGGCTCTGCTGACACGTTTTCGGCTGCTGTGCACCAAATTATTGTGGAAGTTGGAAGTGCAAAACATTACGCAACTTGGCGATAATGCCAAAACTGGCAACCGAATTCACATATTTTATTGGTGCTGCGCGTTGATGGGTGAACATTTTTTATTGAGAAATAATTTACTCAAATCATAATGACTACGTCTATCGTTGTGCAACGGTAGTAACATGAGCTACTACTACATTTCGGCTGTATGCGGAAATCCTAACGTAACGAGTAGGTATATACTTTCTGGTTTTACTGGTTCCATTAAAAGTTTGAATTTAGAGATGGACTATAACTATCGCGGAGAAGAGGGGGAGGGCGATAAGATCTCCTTATAAATCTACGACTGCAATGAAGAGAATTCCATAAAACCTTAACTTCCATTCTAAGCAGCAGTTCAAAGGGGCATCCCGTAAAAGATGAGATCAGTGTGACCTTTGTGTTGGATTTAATCTGATATCTTGAATGTTAAAATCTTTTTGCCTCCGACGGTAATGTATTTATTTTTATCCGGTGTTGGTGTTTGGAAGGATTGTGATTTATGGGGATCTCTGGAACCTCTGCAAGGGATGGCTCCGGAAGCGAAGAAGAAAATTCGGTTTGGTGTGCACCGCAGTTGGATAGAATAAAGACTGTGCAGCACTGGTTTGCTCACTTCATCGCAGACGGATATAAGTAAGGCGAGCTCACACTTAAGCACCCAATAAAGCTCAGCTGAGTTTTCTTGAGCATTAGCGTCTTTCAAACTAAGTACGATTAGGTAGTGTTAGGAACCACGCTGCAGGTCCAGGTTTGCCTGGTTTAGAGATGAGAAATTAGTTGCAATTGTTGCGAGCTTATTGCTGTGCTTTTTCTAAGCTACACTCTTGAAAAGTTTCTCGCCTAGCTCATTTAGATTATTTTCACCTGCCCTAGTAAGTACTTAATTACAGACTGCATAGAGATAGAGAAATTGCTAAGTAAGAGGACGGATTTATGCTTATTTTAGTAACACACCCAGTTAATAAATGTACGAAAATTGGTCTCATTTTGGGAGATGGAAGCTATTGCATAGTATTTAATACCGCAATAACGTTCGCTCGTGCTAGGCTACTAGAATGAACGAGGTTTATTTCTGGCAGTCACACCAGGAGCGCAACTTATCCAAACAGGGACAACCGCGAATGTTTTTTTTTATACCGACTTACCCTTCCACTAAGCCACAGCTTAAGAATGCATGACTGCGAGCCTAAACGATCTTCAGAAGGCTCATACCCACCTAAAAATCGGTGTTAATCACTGAGTACCAGGAGCAATGTTGTAGAACATCACAGTCCACTTGACAAACTGGAACAACTTATTACACCCTGTTTTGGCGGCGACTTCTAGATTGGGCAGAAAGCCTGCTCCCAGGTGGCTAATCGGTAGTTCGCTAAGAGCAGGACACTCACCAAGGATATGCGCCTCCTTTTTTGTTCTGCATTACCTACTGATGCTATCGTTGGTCAGAGCCAGTTTAGGGGCGTGCGAGGCCAGAATACAATGTCCATTAGAACACCAAGCAGCAGCCTAGCGTCCTCCCTCTTGAGGGATAGAAGAAACTTCATATGACAAACTCTCTGCACATAATCCTTAACACTTTGCAGTGTTCTCGTCCACACGTTTCATGGACAGGTCGAAATCCCGTTTAATCGCTTGGACCGACATTAGCACTTCCTCTATGTATCAGCATGGTTTCCAACAGATCAGCTTCTTTGGCAAGCCTGTAGGTCCGCTGGCAAGAGATGCAAAAAGGTGTAAAGTGCTGCCGTCGGCGTAGTCCTAAGTGCTCCTGTCGTACCGATCATTGATAGCCTAAGAACACTTTCTATACTTTTAAGAAATATTTTCTTCTAGATTGCTGTCCACCAACCCAATATCCCATGGAAAAGTATAAGCTTTACTATCGCCATGAAGATCCAGTAAGTGAGAGGTACAGAGGCATGCATAGAATGCCACTGAGGTCTTCTTCGCCTCTCCTCCAAATTGAGGCGTCACAAAGCTTGCTATCGAGAATTACTGCGAGGCTTATGGTACTTTGCTTCAGCTGTAGGGTCACCCATCCAGCTTGTGCTTAAGCCAGTTTGGAACCGTGTATTTCCTAGTGAAGTATACCAGATCGTTTTTTCTGCATGGATGCTAAGCCCGTAGTGCTTGGCTCATAAGTGAGCTGAGTGTAGACCGACACTTCTCGATTTTCCATGACAAAAATATCATACGATTATTCAGTAAGTTCGGCAGGCCCTCCTTCCACTTTCTTTGGTTTTCTCTTTACCACCAGCCATTATAGTAGCGGCGATAATAAGCCCCTTGCCGTGTGCCTCTGTTAACCTGTTTGGTGGTGGTCTCTTGCCTACCCACTGTGCCGAAATACTTCATCGGCTCAACACAACTCTTTTCCAGTTCGAAATTACGGGATGAACCCCTATCGTCGTCATGAATGGGAAAGAGGTATACTTTTTATGCCCTGGCTGATTGATAAACTACGGATTAACAGATCCCTCAATGGAACCACAGCCAGTCAAAAGACTTGACAAGTCAAAGCTAAATTTTTAGTGACTATTGTTAAGACTTAACCACTTGTAGCTGATGAGGGGATATCTCCGACAAGGAAGTATCAAAATTCCATAACAAATCGAGAATAAAGTTTTCAAAGGAAAGTCCATCTTACCTTTGAAAACGGATGACAAAATAGGAATTTCCTCTGCTGTTATCAAACTTTCAATAGACAAAAGTGGAACATTTTCTATGCCTCTAGCAATTTCTCAAAACAACTTTAAATCCGTTACATTCTAGCAGAGTTCCTTTAAAAATGTTTATCTGCATTACAGCGTCGTTTATTATAAAACCGACGAAAGTTCAAAACTTCAAAAAAAGTGTACACACCCATGTCCTGTCATGAAGCGCATACCACAACTGTTTTTCTATATGCATGAGGTGTGTGTGTGTGTGTGCGAATAGTTATATGATAATGGCGTCCGTGAAGCGGTCAAGCCCATATTGCAACTTTCACATTCATATTGTTGTGGCCGATGGTTTTTTTGCCCTCGGCCAGAACGTTTTTTCGTCTACGGAATATTGTTTGGCCATTCTAATGGTGTCCTTAATTGAATTACCCCACAGAGTCGTGGGCATAAGCTCATGCGGACTCAACGGGAACAAAGTCACCCTTCAAGCTTCAAATGTTTTTATTGGCTATACCCAGCGAGGATAGGATGTGTATACATAGATAGTTGCATTTGAACGTGGATACCAGCGTAGAATTTAACAAATATGCAATGAATGGATCGATATTCAGTACACTGCGAGAAAAAAAATGTTGAGATAAACCAAATAGTTGTCATCATTAATTTACGCAATGAAAAGAAATCGTTTTTAACAAAATAACAATTCCAGTCACTTTCGTTATTATTTATTTGTTTTTTTTTCTTGCTGTAAATACTAAAAAATCACAAAGTTTGGCATCGAGTTTGAAATTGTAAAGCACTGCTGAAATTAAGCGAAGCAAGATGGTGCATTTTTTGTAAGAACTGACTGCAGACTTAAAAAAGTGAAGCACGTAAATATGATAATAAAGTTAGGTCAGGTTACAGTGATTGTCCTAGATAGGGAACGCCCTTGGACACTAAGAAGATTGTAAGTCACCACATAAATTATGAACGGTGACCACTGCTTAATCGACGAAATGCGAAATCAATGCCTGACAGCTTCTCAGGGTTGGTTAGGGGACGCGACCCAAAATATTTCAGCCTAAGGTCGAGGCCACACAATGAGCGGCAAAGCGGCGAGCGGCTGAGCGGCGCCATACAGAAATGCCGCTCAGCCGCTTAGTGTGTGACCACTTCAATAGTATTTCATATATTTTAATTTTAAGCCACTCAGCCGCTCGCCGCTTTACCGCTCATTACGTGCCCTCGGCCTTAGCCTCTCGAAGGCTGGGCAGCCTGATAAAAAGTGCTGAGATGATTCCACCTCATCATCCTCTTGGCAGCTTCGACAGGAGGAATGAATAAATAAGTACACCGACGCTATTAAGAGGGAGGTCCGACATTCCCAGACCTGTTTCGAGTGACCCATCATTGTGTTTAAGGCACTGCCAGCTGCTTAACTAGCAGATTATATGCTTACCCCGCTAATTGACTTCACACTCTTCAGTAGTAAGTCCCCCGCTACTTTAATTTTAGCTACTTCTGCCTGAAAAATACTGCAGCACCCCGCCAGTCTGCATTTTGTGTTGTTGGGGAGTTCCTGGTAGAAGACTCCTCCTCCAACTCTGCCTTCAAGCATTGATCCATCCGCTAAAGCTACCTTCTTCTAGCCAACTCAGCCCCAGCCAAGAGAGAGAAGAGACGTGGATAGGATTTCAGGAAGGGGACATTACTAATGACTAATGATTAACTAATACCAATAAGTAATGACAAATGACTGACGACTTGTGGCCTACCATGCACAGCTAATTAAATATGACTAGTGACTTATGACTAAAACTAAGAACAAATGACTTCTGAGTAGTGACTAACGAGTATTAATTATTTATTAGGTTAGGTTAGGTTGATGTAGCTGTCTGTTCAAATGACCAATTCACTTAGACCTTTTGAAGATCATTTTTGGAACCACTGCAGAACACGGGAACCTCGGTAGCTATTCTTCATAGAACCATTTTAAAGCTCTTATAAAGCGTAGGATTGGCTTTATTCCTACGCATGATAATTCCGTAAGAGAGCTAAAGAAGGGCCTAGCTAAAAAGCCTGCTCTACTCTTGGCCAAAGCTGGGCAACTGCAGAAGAAGTGCTCTAGGGTTTCTTTCTCTTCCTCATCTATTTATTCGTTAAATATAAAGCTTTTTATTATTAGTTCATTGCCGAAAATAACCGTTAAATCTAAGGATATTTATTTTTAGATCATTGTAAAATCGTAATTTAAAACTTATTGTTATATTTTTTCAGATCAAGAATAATCGTTAAATTTGAGTTTTTATTTTTTCAGTAAAATTTAGTCCTTATTTTGTGGTTTTAATTTTTTGCGATCATTTTTAATTGTTATAATCGTGAGGATTTTTTATGGCCGATTTACATCTTTTATGACCAAAAAATTGAATCTGAAAATAACGGTTATAATATGATCGAAAAAATGAAAGTCCAGAAAAAAACGAGTATTGTTGGTCGAAAAAATAAAAGTCATACATAACAGTTAAAGTTGATTAGAAAAACATAAATTCAATTTTAACGGTTAAATTATATTTTTGTTATAAAGCTAGCTCCCCGTCGACCTTTGTCTATTGACTATTGGCTATTGTCTTATGACTAATGACTAATGACTGATCACTTAGAATTCTTAAAGGCGGGACACACGCGAACGCGACGACTGGGAAGAGCCTCTCTGATCAATCTAGAAGATGAAAACCCAATGGAAAAAAGTAGTTCTTTGGTTGTATCCCCTTAATCCCGCCTTCTAGCTACACAATCGCGGTACTGGGAGCCATTTCGGAGACAAAGTAATTTGAGTGTGGGAGTGGTACTTAGTACTGAACTAATTTCGATTGTGGTAGCTCGTTGAGTTGTCTCTGCCATATTATTATTATAGTACTATTGTTGAGGATAAAGCACTGCGATCTTAAGATCTATTTTGCCCTCTTCATTGCTGTATAATTTTGCTCTTAGACCAGTATCCGAGAGATAAATTTTAGCATTGGGTCTAAATCGCTGAATTTCACTAAGGTCTCGGTCATTAAACGTTCACTTAAGTGTCTTTTGCGTTTGGTCATCGGCGCAGGCCACTATTCCAAGATGTGCGGTGCAGTTTCGATACCCGTCCTGCAAAATATGCATCGAGTCAATCTCCAGTTTGGCCAATAGCTTATTCAGCCTGCAGTGCCCTAAATTGTTCGAAAAGTGATTTCGAATACTCGAGACCTGGTAGATTGTGCAAGTACCGATTTCTTTGAGCCTCTTCTGCCTGCTCAGGAGAGATTATGCCTTTTCTTCGCAAGTTTATCGGCAATCTCGTTTCTTTCCATACCAACATGTCAAGGAATCCACAGAACTCAAACTTGATTAATCATAGGAAGAGTGTCTAGCTTATCAATGCACTCCACCAGTTTAGAGATTACCTTATGGGATCTGAGGGCCTTAATGGTCGCTTGGCTGTCAGTCAAGATCACCATATTCTGATTCCTATAGTTTTGCTTGATATTGAAGTCCGCGTATTTCACTATAGCGTATGTTTGAGCCTAGAAAATAGGTTAAGTGTCTATATCGGTACCTTCTGCAGTCAATGAGTAATCAGTGTACCAGGTTATCATGTTTTGGTTTATCCGATAAGAAACCCTTCTACCCCGATCTCACCCATTAGAGAGACCTTTTCGTATGAGTCTCGATGTGAATATGTAGTGGGGTAAGGTCTACAAGAACTCCTAATAATGCAGTTGGACAAGTTCTCATGACCCCAGCTATGCATATGCATGCCAGTCTTTGTAACTTAATGAGCGGCTTGATTGCCCCAAGTTGGGTAGTTCTATCACGAATGGATGGATTCATAAGCCGTATAGATTAATCTCAGTATGTTTTAAGATCAGCCCCAACACTCTCCCCTATTGTACCTACGCGTCATAAATGATCTTACAGATTTTTTCGCAGTTTCGTTCACGTATGTTTTCCTATGGAATAACGAGCAAAAAAGGTCGTGGCCGTAATCAAAGGAATTTTATAAACAGTTCTATCGCGTGTTTAAATAGTGAGAATATGTATCACTAGACCTCATGGGGTCTTGTTATATGTATTTGTTTCGGACTCTGCACAACTCGTCTCATGGTGCCCAGTTTTTTGACCAAAAATCACAGAATTTCTCTAGTGTGAGTTATGATTTTCGTCTTCAAATACGCGAAAGAAAATGTTGTACTTTCCGATGTCAAGCAATTTTTTCCCATGTACTCACAATGCAAATGAACATTGACTGCCTGCAAGGATAACGAAACCGATTATACATTTGTAGTGGTACAAAAGAAAACTAAACAAAAATAAAAAGAACATTCGAATGGCGCAATTAGGAATGTTAATCCCGGGACTTTTTAAGGTCTCGAAAATTCCGGAATTCTCGGCAAGTAATCCCAGGATTTTCGAGCACTGATGGCAATAATAGAAACTCCTTTCCTTGACCAGTATTCGCTATATTTCTTTTTTTATTCAATAATTAATATTCTTTTATAAATGTCTAGCTCATTGTACATATAACACAAATATCAATATATTCGCGAAACCATGGGCCAAATATAGTAAAATTGCGTTTTTAGTTGGTCACTCTGACGTCAGTAATTTAAAAATGATTTCAAAAATTCAGAGAAATGTGCTTGGAGAAGAAGTATGGGTACAAAATTAATGACGAAATCCTGTAGAATATAAACATACATATTCAAGCTTGTGGTGCAGAAGGGCTGCTTAATATTGAAAATGTCATTTTAAAATTATATCTTTGAAATTTCCCAATATTTGTTTTTGAAAAAATTATATATAAAGTGCTTATATGAACTCGATAACATCCTCGAGTTTCGTTGTTCTAACTTTGACAGCTTAAAAACTACCATGTATTCGTCCTTTTTAATGAATATCTAAATCCCGGGATCGGAAAAAGCCGAAAAATTAACATCCCTAGGCGCAATGGCATTTGAAAACGTTATTTTAACTTCACTTACAAGCGACAGTTCGATGGAATAGTTGGAAAAACAATGCCTTATTAGAAATGCAAATTTGTTGATGACTGCAAAAAGCGATTTGTTGTAGTTGTACGTAGTGCTTGGAGACTTGAAAAGTACACATGTCGACGAATGCATACGCGGTGTGGATATATGTAACTACATATATTTGTATGTATATGTACGCCAAAATGGCAAACGGATGGTGATTCGCTTGGGAGAAAGTAAACCCATCGTACGATACCTTGCAACAATAATTGGCGCAACCTCAGAGTCCTTTGGTGCTTGTCATGCATATGAAATGAGCAATTTAAAAGAATACAAGCAAAATTTTAAGTATGTATGTATATAAATATGCATATGTGTGTTACATATGTACATACCATATCCTTTTCGCGTTTGACTTACACGCTACAGGGTCATTTCGTACGCCATTCTAAAGACAAATTTAATGGCATCGCATACTTTTTACTCACAGTTCGAAATTGTGGCATTGGAAAATCCTCTAAGCAATTATTTAATTTTAACAATTACGCGTAGGTACACACAAGTGACAAGTCCAAATGAAATTGCTGGTGATTTTTTTTCTAAGTTAGAAAATTATAACTATGAAAGGTGTTTTATTGATTAATTCTCGATTTTCCGCTTGTGTTAACCCTTGAATGTGAAATCAAGGAATGTACATACATATGTGTGTGTGTATGTTGTTAGACTGAGTATATATTTGTTCATTTTGTGTCGTTTTTTCTTTCAAATTGGTATGATGACAACGATTAATCGCTTGCAATTAATCGTCTAATCAATGCATAGTAATTCATCATACAATATCCCAGAGAAATAAATATGCATGCATTTAGTGACATGTTTGTATATATGTACATGCATATGTAGATATGCTTGTATGTATGCAAGGTATGAATAACCCAAAAGTCAAAGCGTCAAAAATTTTCGGTTGCAGGTTATAGAGTGTCGCTTATTGTTGACTCTGCTAATGAGATCACGTAGCTGACAGGTACATAATTCTTTGAAAAGTCAGGAAAAAATTTTATTTTTAAAAGTTCATAAATTAATGCATGCGTGCATAGCACATATTTACATCTCGCACATGCTCTTTAACAGTGTGTTAACTCAACATTTTTCACTATTGATATTATGCGCTTCAAATCTCTTTCACCTTCACCCAAAAACTGAGGCAATATTTGGTTTCAATTCGTTGTAAAAAACCACAGTAAAACGCTTCCTTTTCCAACAGTATTGACATAAGCTTTCCTTTCTGGTAAAGGAGAAATGTTGAGTTTATACACTTTTGAAGAACGTGTGCGATATACATACATATGTATGTACAAAAGGGTGCCTCACCAAGCAAGCTAGCACCCTCTTTGGCAAGCCTGCCGTACTGCTCGTTTCACGCGACGCCGTTGTGCCCCGGAACCCAGTACAGAGGTACGTCACTATTGGTATGTAGCAAATTCAGAGCTGCCCTGCACTCCGCCACACTTCTAGTGGAAGTGCTGGGGCATAGTATCGCCTTTATCGCAGCCTGACTGTCAACATCCCTCATGTTTCCAAAGTTCTGGGAATTTTACTATACATTTTATTAATTTGTTAAAAGTTCTTCAATATTAAAATGTAGTTTTTCTACATAATCTCCATTTAACTGAATACATTTATCCCAACTATAAACTAATTTTTTTAAGTCGTCCGTCCTCAAAGAACTGTTTCGGTGTCTCCTCAATCCACCTATTTATGGCACGTTTTACGCCAGTTAAACTTTCAAATCGAACACGCAAGGGTATTTTTAAAGCTGGGAACAGATGATAATCACTGGTGCGAGGTCGGGCGGGAATAAGCTAGGTGCGGAACCAAATCCCCAACGTAAATCATTCAAAATCTTCCTTCGTTTTTCTTGCGGCGTGTGGTCTTGCATTATTCTCTTGCAATAAGGGGCGTTTATGCCACTTTCTAGGCCATTTTTTAGCAAGTGCCTGTTGAAGTGGTACTTCCACAGAAAGAAAATTATTCCTCTTTGCGATTTTGCTGCGTCTTCCATGGTTACAAAGACAGTGCTATGAAACCGCGTCTATATCAGTCGGACACCTAAATCAAACTAAACAATATTGCACTAGTTAGTTGCATAAACATGTCAAGACTTGTCTGCCACCAATAACATTACCTATAGGTTAGGCGTAATTTAGGTATAACACAATTCCCAGAACTTTGGAAACATCCCTCATATATAAAGATTCACCTGCTTATTTGTTGGACTGCCGTTCAGTAGCTCCTTCGCCCTCCTTATGGCCGACATCTCCGCCTGGAAATGCAGTTGGCAGCTTATAAGATTTGTTGAGGCCGAGATCCGCTCATACGACGCCCGAAAAGGTTTCATGACCAGAGTGAACTCCTGTTAGGACAAACATGGCGAGGGAATACTTTTCCACCCTTTTGAATGGCAGTAGTACTGAAAGTAGTGGAGAAGACGAGCCCGAGCCCCCAGTCGATGACGCTAAAGTCTACTCCCACCGCCTGACTATGACGAGGTACGAACAACAAACAACAAAGCTGATGGAGCTGACGGCCTGCATGCTCCCACTCTTATGCAGAATATGATCAGATGAACGCATGCCCGATGACTGGAATTTAAGTGTGGTCTTTCCAATCCACAAGAAAGTTGACCCCGCCATACGCGCCAAATACCGCGGAATCAGTCTTCTAAGAATAGGTTACAAGGTCTTATCGAGCGTATTGTGTGAAAGATTTAAGTCCATTGTCAACGAATTGTTGATTGGACCATATCAGTGTGGCTGTAGACCTGCCAAATACACCATTGACCAGGTATTCATGATACGCAAATTCTTGTAAAGACCGGCGAGAAAACGATTGACAATCACTATGTATTTATCGACTTCAAAGCCGCTTTAGACGGCGCAGCTCCGTTCATTCTCGTCCAATCACTTAGAAACAGAATCAGAATACCTGCTGCGCTTAGTTTCGCGTAACAATCAAGAAGTAATGGTAGAAAGACCGTTATTGAGCTCTCTGCCCAGTGATCTGATGCCGCCTCTAAAAGTAGATTAAGAGCAGAGTCTATAAGGTATAGTGAAGCCTCCTTTATATGTAGCTTCGATCTCTGCTTGGAAAAAGTTGCGTTTAGACAAAGGTAACAACAAATTTTTCGAATATTTTGCTAATTAAAGACATACAAAATGCGTTCATGTCCTTGCCGGCGTTTTTCTATTTCGTTTTGGCTGCTCTCCATCAGATTATTAAAACATAAGACTTTCGTATAGTATACATTAATTGTTGAACTTTTCGGAAGCTTTGCAAAGTGATTGAGTGTGGTGGAGTACAAGTTCTTGCTGGAATCAAAAAAGTTTGAACTTCCAAATCGACCTTCAACCTTCAGAATAAAAAACAATTTTATTTAAAGAAATAAGGTCCGACGAGGAATTCACGCGATTACGAGGTAAAACAATGTACTTCGTAAGATAAAAAATGTGAGTTCGGAATAAAAGCGGACATTGATCATACCCTTGCAGTATTTTCTCCCGCTGTTTTCAAGTTCTCCTTTAATGACATATTGAAGACGACGAGCGTGCCTAGGAACTAAGTAAATAGATATATGATAGCGACGTTATGCGATGCCATGGTATTCCAGTTTAATGCGCTGCAAAGCCGTTTACTAAAGCTACAGAACATCAGGTTAGAGAACTATGCTGGAATTCGATTAGAGAATCATTAGCAAACAATAAGACTTCAACCTTTGAATACGATTAGATATTTCACCTTTTTCTCAATATCGAGAACTAAGTCCCCTTTTGGCTGAGAATCCTATAATTCTTGACAGTTTCTCTAGTCGTCTTTTAACCTTCTTCCTTAGAGAAACACATTACAATTCGAATCATTTTCTAATCGTTCTCTAACCTTAATGTTTGTTGGGATTCAGCAGCCCCAGGCAAGCATTATAATTGTTCCAGTAAGCTATAATTATAACCTTAGTTGACTCAAGCCTAATGTTAAGGCCGCCGTTATCCCCAATCAGCCATTTTGGTAGTAGGCGAAGTGCTTCTTTAAGGACTGATGATATTTCGCCTAGTAACAAGAGCTTCGCTGAGCACTTAGAGAGGCGCATGCAAGGTTTTCAACGGACTTGGCTAGATTTCGACGGCGCTTCTACAAACTATGATTTGATGGTAACACCGAAGCCAAGACTTTGCTTGGAGGCAATGAAGAAGCGGGCCATTGTCCCTGTGGCACCCTGTGGCAAGGATAATGGATTTTTTTAGTCGGTGGATTTTTGCCATGCCTATGGTGCTAAAGCTTAGATTACATGGTATTTTTGCAGGATCACTTAGATCCATCGCTGGTATCCGTTTAGAAGCCAGAATTGGTAAACCAAATTCTGCAATTTTCTTTAAAATTTTTAGAAATGTAGGCCAAAAAATATGAGAAATCAAGTTCTGATGTTCATTTTCTGGCGCACTTCTGGATAGCTTTGCCCCACTTCCTATTACATTGTGACCTGACCATTTCTTGGTCTACTTTTTTTTTTTGTTTTTTGTTCCAGAAACATCGAGTTCATTCAGAAAGCAGTCGTCAATTCCCAAACATACATATGTGCCTCCAAGTATATACACATATCTCTACATGTAAGCTGATGATCGCGTTATCTGAGTGAAAGAATGAATGACATGAAAGCTGCTGCTATGCCACTTTACTCTCCACCAAACATCGCTAATTGCAGCGCGCGCACATTTCGTATCACGAAACACAAGCGGTGCAATCACGCGATTCAAACGAAATTTGAATGAAATAGAGAAACACGGATGCGATTGGATGACGAGCGATCGGCTGGAGCGATGCCGTTTGCGCAACAAATTAACAACACGAAACAGTGAATTGTGAGAGTGTCTAGAAATTAAAAAAATAAGAGGATATTTGTAGATTCAATTGATTGTAAATGCATAAGTATGTGCAATGCACTACATGGCCACTAATTGTAGTCCCGATTCCTCAAAGCGGCTGACAGGTGTGTTCCAATGATGCGCTCGAACGAAAGATAAAAAAACGAAAAAAGTCAGCAGCGCGATGCATTGGTAAATTGTAGTTGTTTTAAGTTTTTAGTCTTTTTATCTTAAAAAGCAACACATTGCAACAACGCCAACAGCAGCCGCTTGTGGCACGCGATTCATTAAAGCCCATACTTACGCGCTAATTTTCATAGGCGCGCGCATATAAAATTATAAAATTTTTTCGTAAATTTTCGGTTACCCTTTTTTCCTAATTCAACTCAAAGATTTCAACATGCATCTTGCGCAAGCATTTATTCACTCGTTCGTCGGCGGAGCACTCAACGTCAAGAAATCACCTGCCGCAGCAACGACGTTGTTGGCGCATTCCCCAAATGCATTTCTTCCGCTGGGCCTCAAACGTTGTTATTAAAATGTTACCGCAACATTTAGTGGCTGCCTCAAAGTGTGTACAAAACTAAACTTTATTTTTTGTGTTGTTTGAATAAATTTCTGTAAGCACTTATGCATTTGCCTCAAACTATTTGAATTTTTTCACGCTCAACCATATTGACCTTTTAGCTCTAATTTTCGAACCTACAACAAGACCAACAGCCGTGGCGTGTTGACTGGCGACCGCCCATTAGATGGAAGCATGCATGGATGTGCGATCTGTTCGTTGACTGGTTGAACAGCAAGCGTCTGCAACAAGGTGCGTCAATTGGAGCAACAACGCGCCAGGAATGCATCCTTTTCTCTTATTTCCGCTCAATATCCTTCGCTGCTTGTCTCGTTCGCCCCTTGCGGCATCGTCTACCGCACTTTTTCTTCTTGATAAGAGCGCATTTTTGATGAATTGATGAAGGGATAACACAAAAACGAACAAAACGGCGGAGTGCTTACTTTGTGGGCGCGCCGCGCAGTAGAAGGATACGAAGGCAGCGAAAAAATAGTATGCGCCAGCCAACAACCCTTTACCTGCCATTGCACCCTTCAAAAGTAAATGAAAAAAGTATTAATAACGTTCGAAAAAAGTACATTTTTATCGAACAAAAATTTTTGATATGTTGCATATATTTAAATCTAAAAAAAGTGCAGCTACATACAGTGATGACCGACCGGCCGACCACCTTTTCACGGCGTTGCGGATGATACGCTGACAACTTTTTTCTTACTTATTCGTACGTTAGAGTGTTGACCGCGCGCGCAAACAGTTGCTTTAGCTGGCTGACCATCATCATTGGCATGATTAGTTAAGTTGCCTTGCCTTGCCTTGCCTTGGCCATGGGCAAACACCTGCTAATGCATAAATTAGCTCAACACCAAATTGGAACAAAAACTCTGCTGCGCCTCCTTTTCATAATTGGAACTGTTAATAGTCGGTAACTCTCTAGCGGCGGCTGCTCACTGTGCCACTCGCATTTTTTGGTCATCTTTATGTGGCTACTGTTGAATTCATTTATCACTTGCACAAAAATACTATGTTAAAATGTGTAACCTTTTGACTTGTATGTCAAACCAAAAACGCTTTGTAATGGTTGTGTATTATTTTGCAGTTTGATAATGACGGGTTAGTGTTGAATATTCGAAATGTTTCGGTGTACTTAAAATTAATGGATTGAGCGTGAAAGCCCTTTTTGGGAATGTAATAGCCAGAAAATATGAACATTTGCATAAGTCCACACATACATACATATGTATGGACCCTGCAGGAAATGTATCTAACTATAAGCTAACTTTATGTTGATTAGGAAGGAGCTAAAAAGTCACTTATTATCTGTATATCTTCTTTGACGAAAGGTAACTATATTTCTAAGGCGATGGCCGCGAAATAGTCAAGAGATGTTACCTCTGCATTTGATACAACTAACTTTGGACATAAAATATCTATTGAAAAACTAAAAATTTTTTTTTTTATTATTTTTTATTTACTTTATTTATTTTATTACATTTCATATTTGTTTCCATATTCTGCTGTAGGTGGTCCCATATTCGAACTCCGTCAGGCATAACTTCAAAATGATAATATGAAATTTCGATCTCCCTTTTATTTGTACTCAATTCGAAAAAGTATTTGCGAAGTGCAGGATATTTAAATAGAAACGCATTTAAAGAAAACAATCTCGAGCATTACTCCTGCATTTCTTGACCGCTTGTTTCAAGTTAGCTTTTTTGTAGCTAACCACAAGTTATATACTTTATAGAAATCCCGCAAAAAATGTAACTACAAGTAGGTTATTTTTTATCAATTGATAATTTTTTTCTGCAGGGGATGTATGTATGCATGTGTGTGTGTGTAATTTAGGTTAGGTTTGGTGATTGGCTCAAGTATGGTCCTTATTGAGTTGTTTGTTGTGGGATCAGAAGTAGATACTATGTGAAAAATATTGTCGGCTTCCAAAAAAAAACTGATAGGAAAAAGTTTGCAATATAGATACATACTATGTATTTTCTAATAAAAATATTTTTTTGTTTAAAGATAGATATGATTACTTTAAAAATATTTGAAAATTCCGTGTAATGTGGAATAACAATATTTACACGAAACGAAAAAGAAAGTTTTGTAGAAATAAGGTCGAAAAGGTATTAAAAAAGCATTTTTAGTTATTTTTAATTGTGTAAACTAATAAAATTAGAAGGGCGAAATTAGAGGACGGGTCCTGTATATATAAATTTTTAACATGTAATTTTTTCAAAAATAAATATTGCAAATTTTCCAGGATATTCAAGAATAAAATTTTAAAGGGACATTTTCAATACCTATTCGTCCTTGTGCAAAAAAAAATATGTATAGTTTTTTTCAATTCTACTCAACTTTCTATTTTATTAGATATCCATATTGTTATTATGAACTGCACTAAATAATTTATTGTATCAATCAAATCTTTCAACTTCCCAAGTCCTTAAAAAAACACTGACATGCGAGAGAACAGTTTTCCTATATTTCATACCTCCCTGGATCAGAGTATATGGTTATGTGCTTATATTTTTAACTCAGTTCACAAAAAAAAAAACAAAACAAAAATACTTTAGAGAATAATAATTTTTAACCAGATAACCTGATTACCATGCAGGTGTGATTTGTTTGTGCGTAATATTTTTTACCTTTTTTCTCTATTGTTATCTTTATTTTTGTTTTTGCCGTTATCTTCATCTCTAACTCTATCTCTATCTTCATTTTTGGCTTTATCCTTTTTTTATTTTTTATTTTATTTTCATTTTCATAGGTGAATATGATGGTAAAGATGAAGGTTAAGATCTTCACCATCATCTTCATCTTTATCTTCTTCCATACCTTTGTCTCCCTCTTCATATTTTATCTCCATTTGTTGGTGTTGGTTGATTTGTTCGACAGGGTGAGAGAAGATTTATTTTAGAGCGAATAAGTTTGCCTTGAAGAGAAACCGGTTTCGGCGTTGTGCCATCTTCAGTGCCAGAATGAAAAATGACGCAAATTATCTGCAAAATAAATAATCTTTTCTTAATTGATTATCTTCACCTTCATCGTTACCTTTATATTTTTCTTCAACTTCACCTTCATCGTTTCTATAATCTCAGTCTTAATCTTTCGTTACCCTTATGCTTAGATATCATTATATTTACCTCAAAAATTACAGCTCTATGTCTCTAAGATTATGTAGTCGCGGCGCAACTAGGGATTGACGCATATGTATGTATAATATGGCGTGTATGTATTAAAACACCCCCCGTGGGTCCGCCACTGACTGACACGTAGTTTAACCCCCAAACTGAAATGATAAATTTAGTTGAAATTCGACACATCGACCATGTTCTGGAACCTTGAGACAATTAGTAACTTTTTTAAATAAAATTTATAATTTTCGATGATATATTTTATATTCTCTTTTTTGCATTTATTATAACAAGGGAACGGATTTTATGGAAATTGCCTTTTTTTCTGCTAAAGAGATATACTATATTCGCTTAAGAAAGTCCACGATTTAGCTTTCCCTGATTCCATATATACACATTTGATGTTGCCTTTTTTTGCCTTTTTTAAGATATTTGCCTTTTTTTGCCTTTTCTACCTTTAAAAAAGTGATTATAGCATTTACAATTTTTTTTTAAATTAAAAAATATACACATTGCCCATGCGGCTTATAGAAGCGCAGAGACCTCTTGCCAAATTGGTGTTGGAAAAATTCAAAGCCGTTTTCTCAGCTAACGAAGGCTTGGAGACAATGAGGGATGTGGATAAAATTGTAAAGGGCGAAGAAAACGCCCTTATTCCTGATAATATGAACGTTTCAAACGTTCCATATTTAAATTGGGCTCTACTTGTATCAACTTATGTCGAGCACACATTTAGTACATTCAAGGCTTTTCTTCGCGAAAATCGAATGAAAATGCTGCCAGAAAACTTCAAAATGCATCTTGTGGTTTAATGTTACTACAACTATACAGATTAAAGCTTTATGAGTTAGAAACTAGAAAGGATAAAATAGTCAAAGATTCTAAGTACAAATGTTCTAGTTCATAGTTTTTCTCTTTTTACTTGTAATATAAACATTTTTAAAATAAATGTATTTTTTGATTGTTCTTCGTATTTTCTGCCTTTTTTTAGTGCCTTATTTTGCTTTTTTTTGCAATACCTAGTGCCTTTTCCTGCCTTTTTCGCTATTTTGTTTTGCCTTTTTTGCAATACCTAGTGCCTTTTCCTACCTTTTTCGCTATTTTATTTTGCCTTTTCCAGCCTATTTCGTTATTTTATTTTGCCTTTTTTATAGGTTTTTAGGTCCTAAAAATCCGTTCCCTGATTATAACGTTAACTCGAACTTCACGCAGGCGGAGCTGTTTGCAAAAGCTAGTGTAAAATGTACCTACACTCTTTTTAGCTTAATACTACTTACAATTCTTTAATAATTTCCTTCTTTGATAAAATTCATGAAATTTTCAACCATACTCCACGAAATGATAAACATTCGCACAAGCAATTCACAGCCGCAAATGAGTAATGCCAAAATTACTACATCTCACCTACCCGAAATTAGGGTTAAACAAATGTAAACAGTTCCTGAACTGTGGATGTGCAACCGTTCCGCTGATGTGACGCTCTTGATGACTACCGACTACCAACTATACCAACAACAAAATAAACGCCGGAACGGAATAATAACCAAGCAGAAAGGAGCTGAGCTGTGCTATGCTGAGGTCGCGCAGAGGTGAATCGCTTGTGGTAATTTGCTATGTTATTTATGAATCCAAAATACGGTAATAAATAATCAAATAAACACTTGCAAACTGTCATAATCGAGGAGAACGATAACGGCTGAGTAAAAAGCTGAAAAACGAAAACTTTTGTATGCAATGCGGTGCAGAGTAGTGCGGTTGCACATTAAAAGTGACGATGCGGACATCAACTGACTGCCTGCTTCTGCTTACCTGCCTTCCTGTTGGATGTTTTTGCTGCTGTTGCACAAATATTGACGTGGCTGGCTACTGCAGTTATATTTGGTTTTTGTGGCACATATGCGAACTTTGTACTGATATACATACATTCATACATACATATATGCTTATGTACATATGAGCTACGTGTGTAGGTTTGATCTGTGGAAAATTTAGCGAGGGGTCTTTTAGCTTTTGCTTGTGGGATTTGGCTTCCGAAGCGCCTTTTAGCGCACCAGAATGAAATGAGTTCGTATACTTCTATTCGCATAAATTCTTATATTTACATATACATACATATACAGATATACAGGAATATATAATTTATACCATATAAACACACTGAGAATCATCATCGAGCAGTGCGCCGAATTCAGAGCCGGTCGGCATTAGATGTTTGTCGATTTCGAAAAGGCTGTATACGATGTTTATAGATAGTACCTTTGGGCAGCCCATGACCGTAAAGGAGTGCCTGTAAAATCGTGGCTGTTATTAATAGGGGATTCTGGCGACTGTCTTTCAACTCACCACAGTCTTTCGAAAGACTATTGCCAATTTACTATCTTGAAAGTTTTTTTCTGTCTTTCGAAATACTAATTGAAAGATCTGCTAATGAGGAGGACCACAGGGCTATTCTGTTTGCCTTTTCGCAATAAGTTTTCTAAAAATTAAACTAAACAAAAAATATAGTTCTCTTTTTAAAAGATTAAAAACTAAAAATTTTATAAAAAAAACAAATATATCTATATCTAATATTTTACAAACTGAAATAAATTAAAAAAAATATATATATTTCTCGTTTTCAAGCATTAAAAACTAATAATTGAAAGAAACATTAATTAATAACCCAAAAAAAAAAAAACTAAAAAGCGATTAAATAATTTTCTACAAATTAAATGAAACTATTATTTTTAATAAAACAAAAGATCTAGAAGTTAAAAGAAAATTTAATTAAAAAAAGAATAATGAAAATAAGTTTTTTAAAATTAAATAAAAAATCAAATTTTTTTAAACTATAAAATCTAAAAGTATAAAGAAACTAAAGGTAAAATCTGATAAAAAATATGAAATTTAAAAATAATATTTGCCTACTTAAAACAATGAGATCTACAAATTAAAGGAATGTTAAATTAAAAAAGAAGAAAATTAAGATGAAAAAGAAGTAAAAACAATTTTCTACGAACGAAATGAAATTAAACAAAAATATTTTTTTAAAACAATGACAACTAAAAATGTAAAGAAAATTATATCAAAAAAAAAAAGAAAAACATTAAGAGAAAAAAAAAAATAAAATAGTTTTCTGTGAATTCAAAAGTTTTTTTTTTTTAACAATTAAATCTAAAACTAAATTCAAAAAAAAAATTTTAAAAATAGGAAAAATTATAATATACATAGAATTATAAAATATACTTTCCTTTTAAAAATTGAAAAATTTTAAATCAAATGAAATTTAATCAAAAAATAAACAAAATTAAAGAAAGGAAATAATTAAACAAGTTTCTAAAACTTAAATCAAATTTAAAAAATTCTTTTTTAACAATAAATTCTTAAAATTTAAATATAAAAATAAATTTAAAAGAAAAACTATATTAAATATATAATATAAAATGAGATTCTATAAAATTAAATGAAATTAAAAAAAATATATATATTTTTGAGACAACAGAATCTAAAAAAACAGATCTACTAAACAATAAATTAAAAAAGCCACTGCACGAGGGATAGTACCTCAGATCCAGGGCGACCAGATAATCACAAAAAAATAAGCTAAATTTACGTAGGTGACATTTTTTCTAATGACGCATTACCAATTTAACAAGCTTGCTCAACTTCTTCCTTTATCTCCTCCCTTTATTATTTATTACAAAATAACATCAACGAAAATTTCAAAATTTACAAATTATTTTACGGGTCACTCACTACCAGATTTTGAAACAATTAACTTTTTTAAATCCAAAAAAATCTACAAAATTTAAATTTTGTCAAGCTCTTACTCCGCGCTTTTATGAATTTACCCCTAAAAACTTATGTCAAATTTAAAATTTTCGTACGTATCTCCATTTTGTAAAATTTGGTGTTTATATATTTAAGAACCATCCTAATGAAGCACCGTGACAACTGTATTCAAAGATCGAAATGGAAGTGGATAAGCTACAGTTTGCGCAAACGAGACGACAGTATTGCAAAGAAGGCCTTGGAATGGAGTCCCCTAATCGGCAGAGGCTGGCCTCGCGGTACACGGCGTGAAATGTGGCGAGGCACAGTGGATCGAGAGGCGAAGCAACTCGGGTTAAGCTGAAAGCAGCTCAAAGCGATCACCAGAACCAGAGAGATGCCCTATGTCTCGCTTGGGGTTAAGGGCAATCAAGATGAAGAAGAAAGAATACTACATATACTTAAGTAGTGGTTCGCATGAATATGAAGGCTATGTGATAAAACCCTTGAAGTGGCGTGAAAATAATTACATATATACATATCTTTTGTCTCGGTTACATATTTACAAGCACACATAGATAGATCTGCCCGTATGTGCCAACTGCAGCGGAAATTTGGTGCAAGCAAAATATGCTTTTCTGCTTGGCTACTTGCCCGCTGGTTGGTTGATCGCTTTTAGGTTGGCGTCATCAACAACTTCCTGACACACGGTCTTCCCGCTTGCACTGGGCTTGACTACAGCAGCGCATAGTGATGGGTTGGTAATCGCGGTTTTACCAAATTACTCGCATACACAATAATAATGGCAACACTTTAACATATACATACATACATACATACATACATACACTGTACATATATCAAACATTTAAAATGCAAGTGGGCTACAATCAATTTTTTAACCACACAAAATTTTCCATTTTTTAACCAACTTCAATTGCACATTTCTGTATCAACTCACACATACATACATACATACAAACATGCATACAGTGCAACACACATCTGTGTTGTGGCATTTTTGCGCCCCTCACCATTATTTAAACGTCATCTGTCGGACGCACTCCTGCCACACCAGCCATTGTGTCTGTCCTTATGTTTCCGCTTTTCACAATTTTTGTGCAATGAAATAATGAAATAAAAAAAAAATTGCTTACTAAATAATAAAAGCAAAAAATGCAATATCAACCGACCAACAGCCGTTTATAGTCGTTTATGTAATAAAAAATGAATTTGTTGCACTTATTTACTATTATTATGCATGTTGTTGTTGTTGTTGCTGTTATTGCTGTTATTGCTGTTGGCTGGTGTTGCAGCTCATGTGGTTGGCTGGCTGTTGGCCATTCGCACCACTCAAGCAGCGAACCTACCAACCAACCAACCAACCAACAATAAGTGCATCAACTGAATAGTGAAATTGGCAAAACCACAATGCAGCATGAAAAGGTTATAATTTTTGTTGATTAAAAGCGTAATTGCCGGCCCATTTTCAATTGTCTACGGTTTACTTATTTAGCATTTTTAAGCGGCGTTTTATTGCATTACAAAATGCTATTATTATAAGATATTTAAGTAGGGAGGATGAAACTGTGTTGGTCTTCTTTCATCGTTCATGCAAAATTGGAGAGTTTTTTTAAGTTTAATTTATGGAGACGAGTTGCCAGATCTAAAATGAAAGAGCGGATTTTTCGGAGCGTCTCTAATGGATATGAGGAATGTTGGGTAAAAGTGGGTATGCAAAAAACTCCCGATTTTTTTTTAAGACTACGAGCAAAAAAAAATTAATAAAATATTTGACCCTTGCACTTTTTCCAAGTCTTTGATCGAACTGCTCCTCCAATTTGTCGCCTTTGTCTTGATGTTATTACACAAATATGTAGAGGGACCTGCAGTTTTACGCCTCCTCCAAATGGCAAATGGATTTTGTGCGAAGCTTTTTGAAAGTAGCAACATACTCGGCAGTTTTCAATTGCCTGCCTTGGGACGAGCGCTGTTAAGAAAATAACTTTTTCCATATTTTTGGAATGTTGCTTTGACTACGTAGTGGTAGAACACATCTCTAACCACTCGGTTACAGCGGCCGCAGTACCAACAATAGCATTCAAACGAATATTATATCCACTGGCAGACAGGCATAGACGTTTTAAAATAATGTGAAGCAGGGAAGCCAACTCGTGAGGGATTCCCCGATTTGCGGCGAATTTCAGTTTGTGTGCGGAATCGCAATCCTTTTCAAAATATATTCGAACTACAGCTTTTTTAAGCCTCTTCACATCCATTTTTTGATATAATTTCAAATAAATAACACCCTAAATTACAGTTGAATTTGATTTTTTCAAAAGGTGGCAGCTCTCATCCATGAGTAGATAATGATTTTATATATCTCCACACCAAGTTCCAGAAATCTATAAAAAATATTTCCTGAGAAATACAGTATGAAATATTCCGCTAGTATGGAAGGTGCGACGCCCCCTTGTCTAATCGAGATTAAACTTATCCTATATTTTAAGTTGGGCTACAAATTTATTTTCATATGGAAGAAAGCCGCAAAAACTTTGACAAAAAAATTCTAAAATTTTTTAGACACTTTATTATAATAGAATTCAATGGGGTACAAAACGGCATACTCAAAATCTTTCTAGAAAAATCCAATTAAAAAGCTCGAATTGGTTGATTTTTTTCCAAATATTACACAAAGTTTCAAACTTGGATTTATACGTTATTTGTTAAAGAATGAACTATATTTTTATAAAAAAAAATAACTCAAATTAAATAACGCAATAAAAGTACTTGGTGCAATTAAAATTCTTTCGACCAGTGTATGTACGTAAATATTACATAAACATATTTTATTATTTATTTGTTAACTAACTTTACAAAAGTTTGGTTTGGTTTATGAATACATAGATGAATTACACTTGAGAAGAAAATAAACAGAAAGACCAGTAATATATCAAAATGCATTCAATTTTTGTGTTTTTTGTTTGTCAATAAGGAGATATTAATGAGTGGGGAATTTTACGAAATTTCGGGCAAAATAGGAGAATTCTCAAAAATGGGTTAGCTACCCTGAGGTGAAGCATTCTTTAGAAACCTTTAATTTGTTTGTAAGAGCCGCCGGGCCAAAAATGTGTATTATTTCGACTATCTCGTCCCGAAGGTGGCGTGTCGGCTGCAGCAATGGGAATATTTTTGGAATGGAAAACCCTGACAAAGTTTGACAGATGTGAAAGAATCTTCCAATTGCCAAGTTGCTCTAGAAAACCCAGTCCATATATATCGAAATTCGTTCCAGTGGTATCTGATAAGGGTGAGTAAAAGAGGACAATCCTTAGTTTTCCATTTGCACCTTTAAGACCCAATTTCGAGCCCCTTATAAAATACTGGGAGGCGCCGAATGAGCTATATGGTTTGAATTCTTTATAACATTTGTTTTTTGTTTTTTTACTCTATGCCAACGGGATCCACTCCTGGAAAAGACCTGCCAACAGAGTTGCCGAATGCTTTTGCTGAAAAATCGTAATTTCGGCCAAAACCATAAGTCCCTAAACCCTAAACGCATGAAACATAAACCCGTTGACTCTAAACCCATCAGCCCAAAACTCTTTGACCCTACATCCATAAACCCTAAACCCATGAAACAAAAACCCATACAAAGCCTAAACCCATTAACGTATTTTTCCCGTATAATTAGACTTGAGTATTTATTTAGCAAAAAAACTGCAGTAATTTGTTTTGAAAAAAATTTACAATTAGGCCTATAGAGCCAGGGTAGCCTAACTTACATTAAAAAAAATGGTAAAATGCATTATTAGCATCGAAACGGTAATATTCTTTTACTATAATAGGAAGTATCACTTTGGTGCAAAGAACTTTTCAATAAAAGACTGTATTTATTTTTTATAGATCCTTCAAAATTTAATTTAACATTTTAAACACGTGGTGACCATGTTTAAAAGTATTGTCAAACTAAAATCTTCTTTGAATTTGATTTTTCAAAAGCGTGGCAACGCTCCTAAATATAATTTTGAAATAAAGCCTTTCCAAACCCATTTTTGATTGATACACATCATTTACTAGCTCCTTTAACTTATTAAGTAATTTGAATTATTTTTATAACAGTTGGCAACCCTCTTCCGTATTCTAAATATTCGAACTAAAAATTTATTAGCGCTATTTTGTTTGATTTCTATATTTTAGTATCAAACAGGTGGCAACCCCGTTAAAAATATTTTCAAACTAAAACCTTCATAAACCTCTTTCGCCTGGCACCTAACTGCCGCAACTGACGTTTAATATATTTTTCAAAATGTGGCAACGCTCCTAAATGTTGTTTAGGAAGTAACGGCTTACAAACTAATTTCGATTGATACCCATCTTCTAATAATTCAGTTAACCTATTAAATAATTTGAATTAAAATTGTAAACAGGTGGCAACCCTCTTCAGACCCCTCAAAAAATTCTAAATATTCAAACTTAAGATCCCTTAATACTCTTTGGTTTGACACCCATACTTTAATATTCATATAACATGTGTATAATTTAATTAAATTCGAATTTTCAAATAGGTGGCAACCGTCTTCAAAATATTTTCGAACTAAATCTGCATATTAATAAAAGCGCATTTTAATCTTAATCTCAATATTGATGTGACTAACATCCTCCTAATCCTAATCTGAATAGTTAAAAAGCACCCCGCGAATTCCTTACTGTCGCTTCTTCTTTTGCTTTTTCGCTGGAAATAAGAGCCCAACGAGTGTGTCGCTCTTTCAATGCAAAGAAGTTTCAGTTCAAACAATTTTTTGATAGAAAGGCTCCTGCGGCTCTCATGGCCGCAATTGATAACTGAAAATTGAAATATTAAAAATTCAGTTACAAAATTTTCTGTCCAAAAATGTTTTCATTCCGCAAACATTTACGACCCGTAGGTGGTTGGGAACAAAATTATCGTTCTAAATATTTATGTTTAGAGTAACACTTATCCCAAAACTCTAGCCCCACTCACCACATACATATTTACATATGTACATACGAGTATTTGTGTCATATCGATCCAATTCTAACATGACTCTTAACACTAACGACAAGCCACTGTAATTGTATGCCGCCACCTTCAGATTAATGTCTCCGTTGGCAAAAAACGTGTCAGCTAAGAAATCAATTTAGAAAATCAATTCGTTCGTAATGAAATAATCAACGGTTAGCGGTTTTGTGTGGCACTTAGAGATAAAATACATTTCAATGCATGCGTACGCTCAAGTATGGGTGGATGTTTTTATATAAATAGTGCGTATGTAACTGCAACGCGAATGGTGCAGTAGATACCAGTATGATGCATGTATGTATATTTAAAGGTCGCTAACGATGGCAGAGCGGTGTGATTGCGCTATAGCGCGTCGCTTGTTTTCTTGCCTGTTGTAATGCGGCTTAAAAGCTCAGCGTCGAACAGCAACAGCAACAGAAGCCAACACTGCTGCAACAGCAGCAGCAGAAACATAGGCAACGGACCGAGTCAAAACTTAACCGCAAACTACAAGCAAAATGTGCACTTGATTAGGCCTGCAGCAGAAATGCAAAAGCATAAAAAAAAACAAAAGCCAAGCAGAAAATGCAAATGCCTAGTGGCAGGCTAGGAAGGAGGAAGTGCGGCAGGCGTAGCATATAACATACTTATGTAGATATTAGGAATGTTAATCCCGGGATGCCGGCCTTTTTAAGATCCCAAAAATCCCGACATTCTTGGCACATAATCCCGGGATTTTCGGGATTTGTAATTTGCACTGATGGCAATAACAGAAACTCCTTTTCTTGACCTGTATTGGCTATATTTTTATTTATTTAATAATTAATATCTTTTTATAAATGTCTAGCTCATTATAGATACAAAAATCAATACATCCGCGAAACCATGTGCCAAATATTGTTAAATTGTGTTTTTAGTTGTTCACTTTGACGTCAGTAATTCAAAAATGATTTAAACATTTCTGTGAAATGTGCTTAGGGAAGAAGTATGGGTATCACACTAGAGAGGAAATTCTGTAGAATTTAAACATAATCAAGTTTTCGGTGCAGAAGGACTAGTAAGTATTGAAAATGTCCTTTTAAAATTGTATCCTTGAAGTTCCGCAATATTTGCTTTTGAAAAAAAAAATTTTATTTTAAGGACTTATATAAAAACTCGATAACATCCTCCAATTTCGTCCTTCTAACTGTAGCAGCTTAAAAAATTACCTACCTTTTCGTTCTTGTGAATCCAACAAATTTTAATTTTTTTAGATTCTAAGGAAATTTCTTCTTGCATTTGGTATCCATATTGATCCCGGTATTGTGATAACGACATCCCGAAAATCTCGGGATCTGAAAAAGCTGAAAAATTAACATCCCTAGTAGATATGTATGCATGTATGTTCGTACAAAGCAGCAATGCAAAAATAAGTAATTGCAAGTGGATGGGCTGGGAATTGCTCGTCTAAGCGCGCTTTTTGCTATATTTACTTATTTATGCCTATGCCTATGCCTTTGCCTTTACCTATTTAATACCCAGTCGAGCTTGGGTGGCCAGCGGAGCTGAGGAGGGCGTCACGTCTCGCGCTATATCGTCTTCGCCGACGTTTGGCTAACTAACAAAACAAAAACATTGTTGAAGTGAAGCCCCATAAATAATGTTTAATCGATGTTTGCTCTTCGGTTTATTGCATTTATGGCGTTTTTAATGAGCACCTCGTTGTGTGCAACATTTTAAGTTTACGACTAACGATTGTATGCAAACAAACACACATACACACACATACATACATATGCAGCTACATTCAAAATCTACCCCCCGCCCAGTGGGGGTGGTGATTGCGGTGGCTGGCTAGCAGTGCGCTTTTGTTGCGTTTATTTAGTGCCAATACAAAAGAATTATATGCAAGAAGCCAATGAAAAGCCAATTCTGCAGGCCAACATTCGCACCGAACTATACAATATTTTTGTCAATGACTTTGAATTGCTTAGAGACGAGTGATTGCCTTTGTTCTGTTGTTTTTATAGTTCTAGTTATTCTGGTAGGTACTTATTGTGGTTGTTGCTTATAGGCGTTGGACGTTTTTAAATGCTGAACGGCGCGCGAAATAGGTTGAATTTG
>NW_023458559.1:42566573-42576397 GCF_013731165.1 Rhagoletis pomonella | reverse complement strand
CTGGCGTGTGTGTGAGCAGAGCATGTGTGTGCAAATACGAACCCTGCTTCAAATTCGTAAAAAACGTGCCCACTTTTTACTGTTAAGTTTTTTATGTCCACTACTATACAAAGTTGTTTACATTTTACGCTACATATTTTTTGTCCACTTTTCAAAGACACACATTTTTTAACAAGCCAAAAATGTATGACAATTTTTCTAATAATCAAGTTTTTAATTGTCTTAAAAACTATGTACAGTTTTTAAATGACCAAATGTTCTCCAGTTTTTAAAATTATCAAAAAGTTGTAGTTACTTTCATGAGCTGCAAGTACTAGAAATGTGTTAAAATTCTTTAATACCAAACACTCAAGTATCGACTTGTTTTGCTTGGCTTGAGAGGGAAAAACCATTTGTACAGCTGCAACACTAATGTCTGCCATATTTAACGAGTATAAACGAAAAAAGAAGCAGAAAAATAAATCTGTAATTTATTTTATCGTTTTGATAAAATGTGTACGTTCATTTTTATAGCATGCATATGGTTATATATACATACACAAATGATATATACGTATGCACTTACATATATACCCACCGAAACCTTAACATTTATCAATTAGTCCATGATATCTATGATGGAATTGAAAAGAAAAACGATAAGCATTATGTATTGACTTTTGGGTTAATTACTACCTTGGAATGTTTTTAAAAACATACACATCGAACCCTAACTGCCAAAAGTACGTAAGCGATATTATTTTCGAAAATTTATTTTTGTTGCAGGAATGCATTTTGATGCTCTAGGAACACTTCTGCATCAAAAGGAAAATTTAGAAAAAAAAATGTCGCTTACATCTTTTTGGCGGTTAGGACTCGATATGTTAATATCAAAATATATACATATAACAAGTTATTAAAAAATATGGCGATAAATAACCCAGAGAGAGTTGACCGCTTCTGGGAAAAGTTTTTGTCATATCTTCAATTGTACTTACGAAATTTATTGGCTTCTTTAAAACAGTCGCTAAAGCATTTTCTATACGTATAGATATAAAAATATGATTATTTCCAGTCAATTGGGAACTTTTGCTTTGATGTCTACGAAATGCATTTCTTATATTTCTGTAAACAGCTTATTGTCCATTGAACTCACAATTTTACTTCATACTTTACTTTAGAAGCCTGATTACATTCAGAAATGATTCTTATTATGACTCATAAACAGTGTAGCTGAAATGTGTCAATACTGCAACATTTATAAAGAAATAGATATGTAGTATATGCATGTATAAAGTCTTATCTCTCAGCAAATATTTTGCCAATTATACGAGAGCAGTTTGATAAGTAAGAGATTTTTTGAGTTTCCCGTGCAGCAACTTTTAATGCAACACTGCTCCTGTCAATTAACATCTTCTAAAATAATAACTGTCAAATTTCGAGCGAACTACGTCATTTAGATTGGGTTTGACTGACGTTGAAAGAAGATAACTTGGTGAATTTTTACGAAAATAAAAAACTGGTTTTAATCTATAACTTGTACGAGCTGCTACCCCACCTCGAATATTCTTGCGATTTAGCCACATCCGACTATTTTCTGTTTCAAACACTGGGTAGTACCTACAGCATAGGTTTGCAAAAAAAAGTGTATGCATATTAAACCAAACCTATATACATATCCCTCTGTTATTCGACATGCTGAATAGGGAAAAATTCATTGAATAAACCTGAAAATTCAATAAAATACTTCTGGATTTGACCTTGGGATGACCTTGGCATGACCTTTAGATGACCTTGAGGAATCAAGGGACCCCATATTCGGATTCAGACAAAGACACATTTTTTTTATTGAATAAATTTGTGTTGTCCTATTTGACCCCCAACTGACCACGAATCTGACATGATGGAGCCTAACAGACCTCGTTTAATATGCATACACTTTTTTTGTTTAACCTGTGCTTTAAGCATACCTTTTTCTACCGATGAAATCATAAATTTACAAAAAAAAATTGACGAATTGCCTAAAACAAAATGCATATAGCTTTTAATAGACTTTCAAAGTGTCTTCGTAGTATGGAATTTATTTCGTAAAATGTTAAAGGTTTGAAATTCCTGTAACGTCAAATATTTAGAATCAGTAACAGAGTTTAAAAGCTACATAATTTAAAAAAAAAAATTAAAGAAATAACTTCGACGGCGCGTTATATTGAATCTAACAACGTAAGGCGTTATCGAAAGTGTTCATTTGGTGCTTTACTAATAGTCGACATTGGTCATGATAGCAAAGAAAACATGGATTACCTCGTTAGGTGCTTACTTATTTTCCCAGTACATATGTATATGTAAAATTAATTAACTTATAAGAAAATTTTTCAAAAAACTCTCACACTTTTCTTATAGAACGCTGTTAGTGGTGCACCCTATCTATTTTTAAGAGCAAAAATATTAATGTGCGTAAGTACTCAATGCGATAAAAGGCAGCGAACAATTAAAAACAATGTGCTAAAATTGTATGACTTTTTTACGTTCATACAACAAATGGGTATCACAAAATGTGCTAAAAGTAGAAAACTAAATTCCAACTAATAAAAAATTAAGCTCTTAAACGAACTAAAATACGAAACATATGTATGTAATCTAGACATAGAATTCATAACAAAGGCATAAGAACCAAAACAAAGTAATAACTGCAGCCAGTAAGATATTTTTTTTTATTCCTACAATTTTTTGGAATATATGTACATAAATATGTACCCACTGGGATGTCGTCATGTATAGTGATAAAGCCAGGAAACATTTTTCTCTTTTTTTTGCCGAGGCTAGGGGTCGCCTTGTTACATTTTTCGGTGACACCTATATATATACATACATTCTGCCGAATGAACTATTTATAAACAGTTCTTCTACTGGACTAATGGAAATACTCCCTAAATAAAGTTTAATGATTTTTGGCGAACTTTAATTTACTGCCGTTGGGTTGGTCGAAACTGAGATCCGCTGGGTAAGTGCAGAACGGGTTACTTGAGGTCAATGAACTTTAGAAACGAAAAAATGTCTGCTCTGGATAAGAGCATCGATTTATCACACTTTAGGATCCCACTGTAAATGCCGCATATATGTAGGACGAAAAATTTAAAAGATTTGGCCAAATATAAAAAACTAATTTTATCGAAACTACCTTACAAAAATACTTCAGACTGGGGGATGTAAGGTGAATTTATTTTCAGGTGCGGTCTAATCTACCATGTACAAATGTGTATGTTTACCTATATGTGCATTAGAGTTATCTGGTAAGATATCCGTAAGTCCAGATAAGTCATCGTCACACCAAGTGGGTACAACTAATATATGGGTCATTCTATGCAATATTTACACCCCAAAATTTTTTTTGGGGTGAAGTATATATTTTTACATTCTTTATCGAAAAAAAGAAGCTACCTATTTTTTTATTTCGTCATGATATTCGAAAATCTCGAAAAACAAGTTCCCGAAATTTTGAACTCACGGAGAATTATCTTTTTTCATTTGTTTGCTGTTGATAAACTATTTGTCGGAGAAAATCAGTTAAGGTATCAAAATGTGCATAATAACCTCGGCTTTCCATGAGAGTGTGAGATAGATTAAAACAAAAAATAATATAAAAAAAGAACTTTTTAATATACAACGCTTTTATAAATGGACTAAAAAGTAGAAAATAATATTTCTCAGTCCCATAGAAAGTCGCAAAAGTCGTTATAACCAATTTATGAGATTGAAAATGAAAAGCGTGGGGCGCATATAATAGCCACCTGAATTGATATGAAGGGTAATATATGTTCATATGTATGTGGATATATGAATAACGACCGCTTAAAATCTATCTCAAATTTGTACTTTCGCTGAAGAAATTTTAGGTCTATGTTATGTAGTTTGCCTATTGTCAATTAAATATAATGCTTTGTATTGCATGCGCCCCACGCTTTTCATTTTCAATCTCATAAATTGGTTATAACGACTTTTGCTAAAATTTCAAAATCAAAAGTTATCAAAACAAATTCTATAATTCAACGATATTAATAGAAAGGTGCACACACATGCATTTACATATGTATGTACATACAAACGAGCACCAATTAATTTTATTTAAAGAATGGCGTGTCGTCTATTTCCGCTGTAGCGAACGAAGTACATAGGGCGGCATCTAGATGTCATCTACCTCGCCCTATTCACTACAGATGTCGCCCTATGCACTAGACTTTTTATAGGAACTTTTAAAGAAATGGCGTGTCGTCTATTTCCGCTGTAGCGAACGTAGTACATAGGGCGACATCTAGATGTCATCTACCTCGCCCTATTCACTACAGATGTCGCCCTATGCACTATGCTTTTTATAGGAACTTTTCAAAGCAAATGTGGTGTCGGACACACAACATTGAAAGTTTCTGGATCCACAACATTGAAAGTTTCTGGACACACAACATTGCAAGTTGATAAAAGCGTTGTAAAAAGGCATTAAAAATAGATTTTTTTTATTAACTTCATCATGTTTGATATTTATTTTTTTCCACCTGAATAGTTGTCAAACTTTATGGAGTAAGCTGTAAAAATTTTAGACTTTGACTTCTCCGTGAGTATAAAATTTCGGGAATTTTTTTTTAGATTTTCGAATATCATGACGAAATAAAATAATAAGTGTCTTCTTTTTTTCGGTGAAGAATGTAAAAAAAAATATATTTCACCCCAAAAAAAAAATATTGAGGTGTAAATATTGTATGGAATGACCCATATATACAATATAATTTTAATCACGTGATTAATCGATTCAAGTATGTATTACATTCTCGCTTATCAATCGAATTCTTTAGGCTAGGTACATAACCCAGCGGATTAAAATCGCTAATAGCTATCAAATATACAAATTCATATGGCGGTGTTTATGGTGCAGCGATTAACAGTCACTAGCTTACGACAGTAGAACGATGTACTCAGTTCCAAGTAACCGGTTATTAAAGCACAAGAGGTATGAAATGACTTAGACCATTTTCAAAATTATGGTCACATATCTGTGTTCGTATGGAAAAGTAGCTTATGTCTAAAGGCTGGCTTTAGTATAAATCGGCATTCGCAGCATACGATTGCGAATAACTCACTGGCGCTGAACCGTTGAACAACTTTTGGCAAATAAACGTGCAAGAAATAGTTCCGATACTAGCAAGTCAATATTCTTACCAAGTTTCATCAAAAAATTCTTTGCCGTTTAAAGAATAAAGGGAATGCCGCATTATACTAAAGCCAGCCTTTCGACATAAGCTACTTTTCCATACGAACACAGATATGTACATATGTATGTATGTATGTACGTACAGGGTGGTACACATATTGGTTTCTTTTTAAAAATCCAAAACAAAATGAACTAAAAAAAAACATTTTTTTCGGTATATTATTGGCTTATTCGAATGAGCAAATATTCCAATTATTTGTGGAACACGATTTCATTCATGTGGCTACCTCGGCTAGCTTCACAGTAGCGCATCGTCTTAACGCAGTTTTCCAAGACCTTGGTGACGATTTCTGGCTCTATCTCACATATGGCTTGCTCGATATTCGCCTTGAGGGCCTGAATCGTTGATGGATTTTTCCCATAACCTATCGTTGCCTATCTGCACTTATTTTCAACATATTTTCAGTGGAGATAAGGCATTTTTGAAGCTAATTTTAGATAGGTCGTTCTTCAACCAAATTCTGAAGCAGGTCGTTCTTGAACAGTATTCTGAGATAGGGCGTTTTCGAACCGGCTGTAGAGATAGTTCAATCATCCACTCAGCCGTCGATATACGCTCAAATGTTTTCTTCATTCCAGCGTAGTTCCAAATAGGGTAGCCACCTAATTTTTAGAGTAAACAATTTACTTATTTTGTAAGATTCAAAAGGCATATTATTATTTTTTTCCAAAATTTTTGATATCGAAACCTTGAAAACTGTAAAAAGTATATGCACTCCGAGCAAAGCTATGTCAACCTGGTACTAATACGAGTGTGATTGAGAACTTCATATGGTATGCAACTAGTCAATTTAATCTAACCCAAGCTCGGATTTGGGTATCGTTAATTTACAGAAATTGATAAATGTAAAAGGATAACGTAGATAAATACCACTCGAGCTACTTTTGCAGGTCCTTTCCCGCTTTAACTACAGATTTCATTGCGACTTTTGGCATAAAGCCAGTATTTTTATTGCTACTTTCTGATGAAAAACCAAGGCGGTCTCCTATGAGATCAACACTGGGTTTTTGATCTTTTAAGAATCTCCAGTTCACTTCATCTACAAACTTTTCCGCGCATCGTCCTCAACCCACTCTAAAATTTATTTCAACATTTTTGTTATCTATCGAATAATGGAGGTTAAGACTTTCAATGAAAATTAAATGGATTGGCGCCTTAGAAAATCATGTTATGCTTCTATACATACATGCAGTAAAAACAATAAATTCCAAATGATATATTCACCATAAAACTAAGTATTATCATATGTGCTAAATTCAATTCACGTTTCAAAAAACAAACGGCTACGCGATGAGTAACGCGCCAACAGCTCGCATATTCACACATAATAAAGTGGCTCACCCCGATGTTTCAATGCAAATACTTAAATATGTATGTACTTACATCTGTGTATACAGACATATTTAAATACGAGTATCATACGCAGATGCAGATGTGAATATCCAACCTTTGTGTTTTACAACATTGTGAGTCAGCGCAGCAATAACAAAGTAAAATATACCAATTGTTTACTTCCATATGCTTCTTTCTTAACAACATAAACAATTGGTCATTTTGAGATTGCGATCATTTCCAAGCAAAAAAAAAACGTAACCAAAAAGCGCTACTTTGATTTTCTTATGTCACGAAATTTTATTTATCTCCAAACTTAACCAAATAAGCGAAGAAGCAATGGTACTGACGACGTCTCTTTCACTTCTTTCTTGACATTTGCTGATTTTTCAGCTTCAGGCGCTTCAGCGATGACTTCAAGATTTGGATTGTTGAAAGATTTCGTTGAACCGAAATTAAGGCTTCGAGAAGTTGCGACGAAAACAATTGTGCCATTAGGTAGTAGGACGGGGAACCTGCCGCCAAAGGCAAAACCAGGAAACCCACCGAAACCAGGAAAACCACCAAAACCTGGAAAAGCACCAAAACCGGAAAAAGCACCAAAACCAGGATAGCCACCGTAGCCCGGATAGCCGCCATAACCAGGGTAACCACCATAACCAGGATTACCGCCATAACCAGCATTACCGCCATATCCACCATTACCGCCATATCCACCAGCGTAACCGCCATAATTATAATCACCACCATAAGCTGGCCGATGGTACAGAGGCTGTGGTGTTGTGTATGGCTGATGTGTGGGCACAACTACTTGCAGATATGGCTTGCCGCCACCATGAAATTTGGCTGTTCCAAGTAACTGGTCTCTATGATGCGCATGCTGCTCTTCTTTGGTAGGGTTAGTTTCACAGGATTTTGCGGCTGTAGATTCCAAAACGGTGTTGGTAGTCGGTTGGCGGTCGTTCTTGACTTCTTCTTGTGCCCGTGCTTCCACGGTAACGGTTTCAGCTGGCGCTTCAGTCGCAGAGATGGTAATTGCTATCCTTTCCACTTGTTTTTGTTCCTTTTCAGTTAATTTATCCAAATCCTTTTTTACTACTGCTCGTTCTGTTATAGCCTTTTTAGCAACATTTGCCTGGGTATGCGCTTCATTCCAGGAGTTGTTGTCTAGTGCAACCACAAAGGCAACTGAAAGCGCTAGAAAAATATGGAAAAAATATTTATACAAACATACCTATTTAAATTTGAATTAAAATTCTTTCCCACTTACCCAAAGGTAGGCAAAAAACTATGCTCCACTGCATCTTTCCAAAAATGTACTACCCATTCTGAGTGCATTTCTCTCGCTTTTATACAAAATCTGTGATCTGTGGCATGGAAAAATTTTTACACTGAAGCTAAAGATTTTGTTGACATTTCTATGTTAAAAACATGTAAATTATTATAATAAATTTGATAAAAAAAATTAGTTAATCCCGTCTTGTACCAAAAAGCGATTCAGAACTATGTAAATTTTTAATAGACCTTTTTGAAATACTTATCTACATATATATGTATGTCCATATCCATGTTTTACATATGTAAATGCATCGTTGCAGCCTATTTGAAATACTAAATATTACCTCTTAGTTGGCTCCATGCAAATGTCATAACAGATTATGGCCTCGTTTGTTCTTCAACAGCATGGCTATATTACCATACTAATCGCTTTTCGATAAGTGAGAAGCTATTTATGTATTTACGGTAACTTTCTTCAATATTAAAAAAAAAAAATAGTTCTGAGAATTACTCAGACATAATAATAAATAAACAAGTAAAGAAGTATGTATAAGTTCAAGCGAAACCGAATATTTTGTACCCGGCGCTTGTATTAAATATTGTTTTTTCGCCTTTCTGTAAGGCCTTACAGAAAAGAACTTTCAAAAAATCTCTTCTGTAATTAAGTTTAGTATCCAGTTCTTAAGATAACGGTCAAGAAAAAATGTGCAATTATTTCGTGAGTGTCTCCAAAGGAATTTTGACATCTACATCTAATATTTCGCAGCCTGTTGCCTCACTATTTCCTCAAGAAATAATGGAACGGGCATATATTTAGTCTGTTCCAATAGCAATCCTCTTGACAGGATTTAGTCAGAACTTACAGGAAGTCGTTCCTATTGACATAAAACCTGTAAATGGTAACACTTTTGAGAGAGTAACTGAGCAACTGTTCCTAGTCAGTAGTTACAGGATTTAGTCCGGAGTTTTTTTTTCCTGTAAGTTCATGAAAAGTGTCAAGCGATCAGCTGATTTACATGTGCAAACAAAAACAGAAGTCGGTGAAAGCAAAGAACCTTATATTTGTTAAATAAGGGAAGTAAACAACGAAATATTTGAGTATGTATAGATTTTAATAAATCGTTAGTGATATTTCAGCCAAATCAGTGTTGTGCCAATGACATGTAAACAAACCGACTGACGTTTTTACAGGAAATAGTGCTTTTTGCGTTCCCGTGCACTTCTGCATCTGTTCTCCTTTTACTCTCACTTGAGAGAGTAAAATTGTAATTTGACAGTTCCACAGGTTTTAGTCCGAAGTTCAAAGGAACAGACAAATTTCTGTTGCAAACATGGATTGCCTTATTCTCGTTTTCGACAGAAAGCTTTAGAAAACCGTAGTATAATATAGGGATGGGTAGTGAGGGTTGCAGTTCGATTTTTGCCGAATTTCGAATATTGTCCAGCCATTCGATTATTCGATTCGAAATTTGGTGTAACAAATTCGATTTTATTCGAATTTTCAACATTTTTTTCTCTGAAAATTTAAAAATTTGTAAGAATGGTAACTCAAATCGAAAAAGAGATTCAATTGAACTTACATTAATGTGATTAATTACCCGCACCGCTCTTCTTAGCTTCACAACCATAAATAAATACAAATCAGAAGTATTCTTATCTCAAATAAATATCTCAAAAATATAAAAAAAAACAAAAATTTATCAAATCTATCATGTATGTATTTATTTTAGTATCAATTTAAAAAATTTACAAAATGTTTATTGAAACTAATTTTTTGGGATGTATAACGTGCAGTTCCGCATTATCTCCTTTCCAATGGAAAAGAAATTATCGAAATCGGTCGAGTTAGGCGGTAACATACATAAAAAATATAATAAAAATGAAAAAACAAATAAAAAAAATATTCCGACGAACTGATAACCTCTCGTTTTTTGGAAGTCGGTTAAAAAGCAGCTAAATCGGCCTATAAATAAG
>NW_023458559.1:42560543-42566473 GCF_013731165.1 Rhagoletis pomonella | reverse complement strand
ATTTCGTCGTTGGCAGCCTAGTTGTAGGCAATGATTTTGTTGGAAGGCGCGATCGCTGTGCCAACAATCAATACCTACCCAGCAGAAAATCTGACTAGCTCAGAACTAGCATAGGACTAGACCTCTTGCCGACAGTATAAGTTCTACCTTAATACCCAAGCAATGCTTTCAACTGTCCGGCGGCAATTGTCGCCGAATGTATTACTTTGCATCTAGTTTTTAACCAGTTCCGTTTTGGAGAGTTTTTTTATAAGAACACGTTTTCCGTTTTTTCTTTTCTTATACAAATTCCATTTTTGTTACACATTTTATTAAAAAAAATATATTGTAAGCGACACGAAACAATCTATACTCATTAAATATGAAAACTCACAACTGCCTCCAGCGCGATGTGAACTCGCGACCAGTGATGTTTGAGTCGGAGGTCTTCTCGCTGAGCTACTTTCGTATTGTTCGACAAGTGAGAATTTGTACACTTACAGACACCGCATGTTTCAACTGTGCCGCTCTGCAGCCGTTTTGCACCAGTTCAGAGAGAGTTCTAAAATATGTAGTCCGGAACTAGCGCATTGCCAGACTGTCTCTAAATTTTACTGCAGGGTATTCAGAGATATGTATGTGCACTTGTAAATGGATATACATACATATATGTATGTATAATATATATTACGTACTGATAAGAAGCAGAAAAGCAATGAAATCAATTCGCGATTATTAAAATTGAAAGTGCATCACAGTATGTATATAGATAAAGTATACACAGTGGCGGATTTTCAGTCTCGTCCGCCATAGGCCCCATAGCGCCAGTCGCTCTTTTCCAGCTCCCATTATCTAGGTACTGCATATGAATTTACTTTTCTGCCGACTTTTTCAAAATACATATATTATGGTTAAAATAGCATCGGTCGCTGTGTTGCTTACTGCTAACATTTGTCGTTTTATACGAGGGATGCCCAGCGCTGGCAAAATTTTGCACTTGCTTATGGAGTTCTGTTTTATACCTTGTCGTTGAACAACAGACGATAGAATTGCTTTTGCAAATTTAAAAAAAAAAAAATGTCGCTAACTGGTTAAGAATCTCCCCCAGGTTAGTAGTAAAATAAAATGTATTGTTAAGTTCCTTCGACCTGGATTTTTTACAACCATATAGCTTTAAAGGGTTAAGTTTCGCTATATTGAGTCTACAACTTTGTATTTACTTTGGAGCGTGCACGTCGTGTTACCACCGATGTATTTTATTGGCATATTGGCTGGCCCTAAATCCGCCACTGAGTATATTCTCGTACCTTTGTTAGGAATAATCTGTTTACTATTGTTTCGACATGAATTACTCACATCTTCAATAAATTGCGATTGCATCATGTTTCCATGTTTCCACGTTTACTTTGGGGAATTGCATTTACTTCTTATCTTTCTATGTATTCAATGAAACAAGACTAGATTGTTTAATTGTGTTACGTCAACATTGTAATCAAGAAAAAGCCATATTTAAATATGTAAATATTCAATTCACAGCTAAGTATGCATAAATATTTACCTAAATGGGCATAATTAAATGCACAGCCTTAGAAAGTTTGAATCGGCCTTCTTCAGACTATATTGACGGCTGAGTGGAAGATCGCCCTATCTCAGCTGAGGATTCGAAAACATCCTACCTTAGCAAACAGTTGGAAAGGGCTCTATTTCAAAATTTGGTTTAAGAATGTCCTATCTCAGCAAATGGTGCGAGATTGGGCCTTTTCGAAGCGGCAGCCGGGATAAGGGGTTTTTGAACCAAATTCTGAGATAGTGCGCTCTTCAACCAAACTCTCATATTGGGCGTCCTTCAACCGTTTGTTGAGATAGGACGTTTTCGAATCAGCATCCCAGATAGGCAATCTTCACTCAGCTGACGATATACATACATTCGAGAAAAAGCGAGAGCTTTAAGTTTCAAAGTCTGTTCCTGGTGTTCTTTACAAGAAGGTATGTATAAGCCGGTCTTTGGTACGGTTACCCTTGGAGGAACAGGATCAATGAGAAGGTGTTCAACCGCGGTCTTACAGTCGCTCCTGGGTTGGACTGCACCCCATATTTTTGTCCAAGCAGCAGTAGCTTCGGTGAATTCACGAAAGTACTGTTCATAACAAGACACAACACAAAGGTATTTAGCGCAAAGTACCAGTTCTAGGGATTTGCGAGTTCTCCGAATCTATGCAAAAGTAAATCTGCCTTGGAAGGAAAGGAAGGTCTCGTCAAATGATTCACCTGAATTGGGTCCCAGATATGTACACTGGTACACCGACGGATCAAACATGTCAGGCAGAGTAGATACGAGTGTCTTTGGAACTGGCACCGAACTTTATATTGAAATATGTATGTATCTCAGGCCGAGGTACTAGCAATCTCAATTTTGGCCATATTAAACCAAAGAACGCCCTTTTTCAGAATTTGATTGAAAAACGCCCTATCTCAGCTGAAAATACATATATTGAAAATATTTTGAGATAGGCCATTTTTCAACCACATTCTGAAATACGGCGTTTTTCAACTAAATTCTGAAATAGGGCGTTCATGTAAAGTCCAGGAAGCCTTCACAGATTTGGACAATTAAAAGCATTTTTTTGAAGTGAAACTTCTTTAGCGGCGGTTGGTTGGTTGGGAGTAAATTGGCAAATTCAACGCCAATTGCACACGGAAATGGTGCAACGGAAATGGTTAGGGCTTCTTGAGTGTATGCACATGATATGAATTTAACAAAAACTTGTTAATGAAAGGTTAAAGAATAACACTTAGAAAAAGACCGCTACAAGAATGAAAGTAAAAATGAGTACGTACTTAGATAAAGAAAAGTATAAGGCAAAGGTAAAAAAACAAAGATGCGTAAAGATGAAGACAAAAATAAACTTCAAAGTAAATTTATACACTTTACAAATATAAGAGCAAAGGTGCATTCCCCTTCATGTAGATGAAGAAAATGATAAACATAAATGTAAAAACAAAGATAAATATAAAGAAAAAGATGAGGATAAGGATACCGATAACAGTAAAGATGAAGATAGAAAAAAGATTAAAATAAAGGTAATAATCGAGAGAAGGTTATAGATAGAGACACAGAGACCCAATCTGGAAACTATTTTGAGATTCTAGTGATTTTCGGGATTCTCGGGACTTATCGATATAATAATCGATATTTTTATCGGTTTTGTTATCGAAATTTTTTCCTATATTCCTGTCCATTTTGGTAACGATATCTTCGTAACGATATAATAATCGATATTTTCATCGAATTTGCTATCGATTTTATAATCGATATTTTTAACGACTTTGTTATCGACAATGTTATTGGTTTTGTTATCGATATCGTTATAGGTCTTGTAGATATTTTTATCGATATCTTTACCGATTTTGTTATCGATTTTGTTATTGATTATTTATCAAACTTGCTATCGATTTCGTTATCAATTGTTTATCGATTTTGTTATCTATATTTTTATCGATTTTGTTGTCGAGATTTTTATCGATTTTCCAAGCGATTTTTGTTGTCGCTTATTTATCGATTTTGCTATCGATATTTTTATCGATTTTCTAATCGATTTATCAACCAATATTATTAATTTTCCTATCGAAATTTTCATCGAATTTGCCATCGATTTTGTTATCGATATTTTTATCGGTTTTATTATCGATATTCTGTTGAATGTTATTATCGATTTTTTTATCGATAGAGTATAAAGATAATAATGAAGGTAAAGGAAAACAGAATAACATAAATGTAATTGGAACGAACAGGGGTAAGAGGTAGGGGTCTATCTAGATAGAAGAAAAATACAAAAAATATAACCTTAAGCAGAAGCAGATGTACATATGTATCTATGTAAATTGGTTATGAGACAAAATAGGCATGTAACGTAAGTTTCACTTCTCCAGTGTGGCCTAGGTGCACTTACTTTTTTTATTTTCATGCTGTTTAACAAACAGATCCTAAGTATAGCATATGAAAATTCATTCTTCAATAGACAAGTCTTTCGTTCATCAAATCGCCTTTTGAAAAGTGCTTATAATATCCGGTTACGTCCTAGTCATATATACGTACGTTAATTTTAAAACGTTCAATAAAAATTGGTTTTTTTTCTTTTAGTTACTTAGACATTAGAATGAGTCACTATGAAAATATGCATATATTTTTTTACTTAATATGTAGGTACCGTTGATAAAATACATATGTACTTATCACCAAAAACATTACCCTAAACCAAATAATTAGACCGATATAATATTACCGCAAGTGTTTATTAAAGTATATTCTGCGAATAAATATATATAAAAATATTTCTGTATTTGTGCATTTATATATATTAATATGGCAGAATGTGTAGTTATTGGTCCAAAATATGAACTTGAATTCACAACACAAGCATGAAAGTAAACAACGTATTTAGCACACTGATAACAAACAAATTGTGCGAGCATTGGATGATGCAGCCAGCCTGCCAGTTCCAAACCGAATACACCATAATATTGTAATTTCCGCTCTCTAGGCGTGTGAACGCATCGTTTGTGGCACGGTGTGCAGTTACCATTCAGTCAGCCGCCAGAGACAAAGTGTCGCTAAATCGTGTGAACTTTCTCGAAAAATATGTATCTCAACACAAATAAGCTGAATAATTTATTTTCCGCGATATCTTACAACAAGATTACAATCAAACAAGCATTGTGAAAAAAAAACCCACGCGTTATCATTAAACATCTCAATCAGCGCGTCGCATCCGAGTTGTTGTTATCAATTGTTGATAAAGTAGATTTTTTTGCATTGCATGATACATTTTTACGTACAAATTAACACGACTAACGAATAACGTATGTTTCAGTTATTTTATGCAGAATTTCTATCAGCTCATAGCTATTCCCATACTTTATCTAATCACAATTATTGTGCTAATAAAAAAAAAGCAAAGTAGAAATTAAAATAAAAAAAACAGCAACACAAAAATGCTCCAAAAGGCATAAAGTTCGAAAATAATAAAGAGACGTTGAAAATAATCAGCCGGTTCAGAGATAAAATACTTAAATATGCTTTCGTAGTAAGAGTGATAAGTATTACCCACCTAAATGATTCTGCTACTTGAAGCGCCTTAATCACGAACACTTCGATTCAGTTCGAACTGTGCGGCGAATGAGTGGATGCAACGGTTTGGTTTTAGTACGCACGCGTTACCTGGTGGATAAAAGATTTTGAAAGTGAATTTGAATTAAAACTATTCCAAAGACAAATTTAAAAGTTCCAACGCAGTCGGTGCAGATATAAAAAAAAAGAGTTACAGAAAAATGGCAAGGTATATACTTAAAAGCATTATGCAAAAACAAAAATAAAAACAGAAAATAAAGCAGCTGATTTTCAAAGCGAATTATCCTGGCTCGAAAACTGATTACTCGTAAAGTGAATAACACATATAAATGTATATTAACTATAAGAAAATATTTCTGAGAAGTATATAATCTCTGGTGCGCCAAAATATTTTGGTTTCTTTAAGTGCAGACGAGAAATCATAGTCAAAAAGTATTAAAAATTTAGAAAAGATTGAGGAGGTATATTTGTGTACCAGCCAGTTTTTAGAAGCGAAAAATGTATGTATATTTTATTTACTAAATTATCAGTGGTCATTCTTTTCTTTATTTTCAAGGTTAGATTGAGTAGTCTGCTTTTTTACGAGATGAGTAGAGAAAAAATACCTTCAAAGTGAAATGAATATTACCTCTACCTATCGAAACTTCGCCAATTACCTCTATGCTTTGAAAAGCTATACCAATTGCACATTCCAAGTTCAGACATGTAATTTTGAACTTAGTTCTTTCACTGTGTTCCGCGGCACCCTTGATTTCGTTATCCACTCATGGAGGCCTAAGGTGGCTACCAAACGGGAGTCGGTAAGGACCACGACGTTTCCGTA
>NW_023458559.1:42551362-42560443 GCF_013731165.1 Rhagoletis pomonella | reverse complement strand
CATCGGACCAAAGTTATAATACCATTTCATGCTCATGAAAGGTATAATAAACAATTAAATGAAATTGGAAAACAAATGAATAAAATAAATGAAAATACGATTTTTATAATGCAAAAGCAATAAGAACCATTTTTATTATAAATAGTTTTTTAATAAAAAGAACAAAAACAACAAATTCAGTCCTTAACAAAGTACATATTTATGTACATAGTACATAGTAGTGTGTACCTGTGTATATTAAACATTAAATAACCACAGGAAATATAACCAAAACTGGTCAAAATAAAAAGTTGATATTATTCCTTCCATCACTGTATGTACGTACAGTCATGTGAAAAATAATAGGGACACGACATTTTGATTAGTATTGCTTATTTTTCTTTTGTTTATTTAATGATTTTATTTTTTTTTAATACAGCTTATTTTTTAACAAAAACCATCGGTCTAAATTTCAAACTTTGTAGAAAAATAAGAAAAATGGAACAAATTTTTACATCAAACTTTTTAAAGAATTTTTATCAAATTATCAAAAATCAACGCCAAGTCTTAGCCACTTGAAAGTTGCGTTTTAATGAGATAGAATTTAATGGACTACAAAAATGCATATTTAGAATTTTTTTAAAAATTGTTTAAAAAGTTTGATGTAAAAATTTGTTCAATTTTTCTTATTTTTCTACAAAGTTTAAAATTTAGACCGATGGTTTTTGTTAAAATATAAGCTGTATTAAAAAAAATTATAATCATTAAACAAACAAAAGAAAAATAAGCAATACTGGTCAAAATGTCGTGTCCCTATTATTTTTCACATGACTGTATGTATGTACATTAAAAACAAAACTTCAAAAAAAAATAAAATTCAGTCTGATTCACACTTATTCACATTCTTATTATTTAATATTGCCCTTTAAATCTTCTATCTCCAATAGACGACGATTTCTCTCTATTTTACTCTCCACTTCACTAAGTCTAAGTTTTTCCATAAATAAATTATGTCGCTTCATTTCTTCCACTTTTTCCTGTTCTAGTTGAAACATTTTTTCAAAATTTTGCTTTTGAACGTCATAAATCCGATCAAGGGAGCGATAAATTTTTTTTGTAATTTCCTTTTGGTCCTTTAAACCCGTCACAGCCTCTTTTATTGACTCACACACCTCTTTCTGCACACCGATTTCCTGTACAAACATATCGTTAGTATAGCTATTTTGCTTTTTTGGCTCGCCTTGCGGAGTGTTGCGTTTTTTTTTTCGTTGGCGGCTGATACGGAGTAACTTCCTCAAGTTCTTCAATAGTGCTATCGAGTATATCATTCTCTGCTGTGGAATTATCTGCAGGTGACTTTGTCACATGACTTGAAAGGCCAAACTTGAGTGTATTTGATACACCCTCCACAGATTCCTTCATCCCAACTAACTCGTATATGGCTTCTTCAGTAGGCGACAATTTTTGTTCCATGTTGGGTCCTCCACCAGTTCCTTTGCTGGCTTTTAGATTTTGGGCCGCCTTTCGCCGTACGTATTTTTTTTTGATCAGCCCAAACCTGAAATATGTATTGCACTTTTAATTCTTATACCCTCAAGTAGCTTATCATCATTACCTTTTTCCATTCGCACACATTTTTCATTGGTGGCCCTGCTGAGTTTAAATCCTCTTCCACCTGGCGCCAAAACTTGTTAACATCGTCCTTCTGGCCTTTAAAAAAACCGCGCGCAATGTCTGGGTGCGCTTGCATGCGACTTAAAAGCAGCTCGATCTGATGTTTATTGGTTGTTTTTGACCTGGGTGTAATAATAATGTTATTAGTAATCATTTTAATAAAAGTAAATAATAATAAATATTCCATTTATTATGCAAAAATTTAATTACTTACATTTTTGATAAGGACTCTCTTTAAATTTCTTAGCGGAAAAATTCTCCAGAAATGTCAACACAATCTCCCTTTTTTTCACATTCGTAATAGCTACTTTTTACGCGAGAAACAAATTCCCATTTTCGAAGTTTATTTGGAATTGGAGGAAAAGGAAAAGAGAAAAAAATCCCCGACATATGCCATTCAGAATAGGAGGAAAGGGAAAAGAGAAAAAATTCCCCGAGAGTTGTCATTCAGAATCGGGCTGATTGAGAGTTTTGTGGAGAGTTCTGTTTTTTTAGTCGAAAGAGAACTCTCCTCTTCAAGCGCCTACCAAGCCCAAAGCAGCACCCGTTAGCGAGACTTATTTTTCACTTGATCTCCAAGCTAAGATTCTAGATGGGGACTGTAGCGCCAGCTTCACGTCAAAACGGCTTTGAAATCGACGAAAATATCATGAGTCTCAAATTGTTTGTGAAAATCTGGTCAATGCTGCAACTTCCAGTTTCCAGGCCATACTGAAAAGGTTCAATCAGTATATTGGGAATGTTCAGCCTTACCCAGAGTATCGTTAATCAGAGCATATAGGCGATATTGATATGATTATTCCCTCCGTTATTGCCACAAACAGCAAGACAACTTTTCTTATGGCTTGGGCGCAGAGTTCTCTGAGATACTTCACTTCGCACAGAATTACCCTTAAGCCGGTATACTGTTGGCCGAGTGCAGGGATTTAACCAACGTCCCTATTCAAGGTCGAAATTCCTGAAAGGGGCTGCTGTGGAGCGATAATTTCTATGATATACAAAGGGCCCCAAGTATGGTATACCGATGGATCGAAAAAGGGAGACGACAGTATTGGGTCAAGCGTACTTTGAGAGAGATTCCAGAAAAGTCTACCAATAAGCTGATACCCAACCATATTCCAGGTGGAAGTCTTCGCAGGCGAAGTCTGTGATCAAGAATGTCTTCGCAGAAAGACAAACGGGGCCAGAACAAATATTATGTCGGCTAGTTAGGTAGCATTAAAGGCCTTAAACTCATTTAGAACGACATGAAGTCTTGTGGACAGTTGTAAAACTCTTTTGAACCGCCTATAATCCCATAATAGAGTGGCGCTGTGGTGAGCCCGTGTCTGACTATCGCGCAAAACGTGGAGCCCAAATGCGCGTGCCTGGTCCCGAGCCTTTCCGCGCCACATCTAAAGAATACACTGCAGAATTGTTTAGTAGTTGGGAAGAATCTCAGATTGCTGCCCACCGGGTGCAGTATTTTGATCTGCCTTTTGTTTCTCTTTAGACAATATTCCTTCTCTTTTCCGGCACAACTTGCTGACTGGCGCACATTCTGCATAATACGGAGTTGCATGCGGATCTTAGCTCTCGGCCGGCAGTCGTATTTATAACTTATGTACATATATTAGGTCGCATTACTTTCGGAAGGCAGGCTCAAAGGCTGGGAGTTATAAATAACGATTGTTTTGTTAGAAGCTGCGAAGAGAAAGAAGAGCCAAAGACATTTAGGCATACACTATGCCAATGCCTAGCAGTTTGTAGAGGAATACGGAAACATTTGAGCCAATCGACCACAACCGTAGACTGGTTTGATTATAGATATGTTGTCGCGATCTGCGTGGTATCACATTGAATTCGATTGACGTACGTATCTAAGTGTACCGGTATTATAACCGGCAGCTACTCGACTTACCTAAACAAAATCAAACTTAAATATTTTCTAGGCAATTCGCTCCTCATCAGCACTTCGTATTAAAGCGAAGACATATTTGTATTGATGTTATGCCTCAGAAGTGATCAATACTCCCACTACTTTAACCTGAGTGGAAAATTACCTTTATTTTAAGAAGTAAAATTTAGAGTTGAAGCAAGTGAAAATACTCGTACTTTGCTCTAAGGTACTGTTATACAATCGACATTAGTTATAAAATCAAATTTGGCATTTCAACCGGATTTTTAAGTTGCAAAAAAGAGTAAATAATGAGGTGACACTTTTGCATATTTCAGACCGTTTAACCCATATTTAAACGTTTATTTACTTAGTACACCATTTCTATCATTTTGCCACATCTCCTCTTTATAAAGCAGCACTTAAAAATATAAGTGTCCACCTTCCGCTCTGACAATTCGTTTCTACCCTGTGGGGAAAATCTCTAGTTCTGAACTGGGGCGCTTCTAGTACATTTAGACCCAGTACTGGTTCGCGATAAATCTCTTTTGCATGCAAGCAACTGGCGAATTTAACATGGCGATGTCCTAGGAAGTGTCAATTGCCCCCCGCTGTATCCCTTTTTCGATAGTTCCGAACTAGTCCTAAATTCTATAGTTCCGGACCAGTTCTAAAATCGATAGACGAAAGAAAAAAGTATCATGATTTTTCAATCTGTTTGGTTCTTCCGTGTGTGCGATTTTACATTATTTTCAAAGAAACGTTTTTTTCAATTTGAAATTAAATTTGTTTGAATGATTGTAAGAAATGTACGTTTACATACCTTTAGCTGTAGCTGAGTTTGCAGAGGTGCTCGCTGTTATTTCCTAGATTCCAGACGGTCCCAAGATGTTAACACAAATTTTAGTTTTGTATTACCAAGCTATGAAAAAGCATCTGCGAAGCGCAGAATAGAAGCGCATTTGAACGAAAAAGCCGCCAAACACATATCTATGTAAAGTAAACAAGCCCCCCGCTGCATCCCTTATTCGATAGTTCCGAATTAAATCTAAATTCGACAAATAAGATCTAATTCGTTCTGCATCCCTTTTTCTATAGTTCCAAGCCATTTCTAAATTCGTCACTTTAGATATCGATTTCTATTGAAAAAAATGAAATAAATTAGTTTTTTAAAAGTACCACTTTTCTCCGATTTTGGACTAGTGGGGATTTAGTTCATATCGGACTAGTTCGTTTTTGGCGATAAAGACCTAGTACGGAACTAGAAATTTGATTCACTAGTCCGCGGTTTCCCTGCAGGGTACATATGCACTTATGTACATACATACATACATAGTATACATATGTACAAAAAAATATATGCTGATCTGATTGACAGTTGGAAATGCTCTTGAACAAGCAACAATTGCGTTCGATTTCAAATAAGTAAATACATTTTGCAGAATAACAAATGGAAGAACGTACGTAAATCAGTGTACAAAAGATAAACGGCGAGACTTTGCAGTGCACATAAAATGTACAGTTTCACTTCTTCGAAAATTTTACTTTGGCTTTTATTAAATTTTACCATACTACATATCTACATATCGAGCCCTAACCGCCAAAAAAACGTCAGCGACACATTTTTTTTTTAATTTTCTTTTTGATGCAGAAATGCATCTAGATGCTCTAGGAGTATTTCTGCATCAAAAATAAAAATTTTGAAAAAAATGTCGCTTTCGTTATTGTGGCCGATAGGGCTCGATATGTATGTACATTGATGTGATTGACAACTCAGGTAGGCTCTCTTTTAAGGTACTATTATGCCAAAAAAATATAAACAATCGATTCAAAATTCATACAAAATTTTTTAAATTTGACTTTATAGGATGGTTCTTCTGAGAGCAGTGTCCAATACATTTTGGATCGTACAAGAAAAACCAGTTCGCCATACACTCCTGAGTCTGAAGTATTTTTGAAAGACAATTTGAAAAAAAAAAAATGCGTATATGCATATATTTTTTTGCCGAACGTAGGGGTAGGGTCACCTTTTTCCAACAAAAAAAGTAAGTGCGTCTGGGTCAACTGGAGAAGTGAAACTTACGTTACATATCTATTTTATCTCATAACCAATATACATACATACACACATCTGCATTTGCTTAAGGTTATATTTTTTTGTCTTTTTTTTTATCTAGATGCTTACCTCTACTTCTGTACGTTCTAACTACATTTATTTTATTCTGTTTTCCTTTATCTTCATTTTTATCCCTATACTCTATCGATAACAAAATCGATAGTAAAGTCCAACAAAATTCGCTAAAAATTTCGATAGAAAAATCGATAATAATATTGGTAGCAAAATCGATTAGAAAATCGATAACAAAATCGTTTGAAATATCGATACAAAATCGATAAACAGTCGGTAACAAAAATCGATTAGAAATATCCATAACAAATCAATGAAAATGTCGATAATAAAATTGATAAGTAATCGATAACAACATCGATACCAAATTGATGACAATTTGGATAACAATTTCGATAGCAAAATCGTTAATAATAATGGTAGCAAAATCGATTAAGATGTCGAAAATATTATCGATATTGATAGCAAAATCGATTAGAAAATCGATAAAAATATCGATAACAAAATCGATAAACAATCGGTAGCAAAATCTATAACACAGTCTATAAATAATCGATAACAAAATCGATAAATAATCGATAAAAAAACCGATTAAAATGTCGATTATGATATCGATAAGTCCCGGGAATCCCGAAAACCTCTATAATCCCAAAATAATTCCCAGGTCCTGTGTCTCTATCTATATCCTTTTCTCTATATGTAGTTACCCTTATTTTAATCTTTCTTCCCCTATCTTCATCTTTTCTTTTATCGTATTTATATTTGTTTTTACTTTTATGTTTATCATTTTCTTCATCTACATATTCCCCTTCACCTTTGCCCCTATATAAGTAAAGTGTTTAAATTTACTTTGGTCTTCAATTTTGCCTTTATCTTTACGCATCTTTGTTTTTGCTTTTATTTTTACCTTTGCCTTTATCCTTTTTTTTATCTATGTACGTACTAACCTTTACTTTCATTCTTGTATTGGTCTTTTTCTAAGTGTTATTCTTTAACCTTTTATTAGTAAGTTTTTGTTAAATTAAAAACATACATTCAAGAAGCACTTGTTTCCGTCCCAACCATTTCCGTTGCACAATTTCCGTTGAATTTGCCAATTTACTCCCAACCAGCCAACCGCCGCTACAGAAGTTTCACTTCAAAAAGATTAACAACTACGATTGTACTAAAAGATGCATTCCAATGTAAGCGATGCGTAGTTTTGAAGCCACAAACAAAACAACAGGTTTGATAACTAACTCAAGTATGTTTTTTTTCACGTTATCTCAACAGCTGCTATAGCCGAATGGATGCGTGTACGACTGCCGTGTTGTTGGTGACAGGTTCAAAACCTGCGGCACGGACTTTATTTTTATTATATGTTTGTATTTATAGTTTCGTATGGCGGCATGCGACACATTACATTCGTATGAGATCGCTGTGGAGAAATTCTTGCATCTTTCCGTGCGTAGGTTATAGCGGCTATCCATTACTTTTTGCATTCCCCGGCATTACCTTTTCGCACTGGGGTAGTATGATCTAAAGTACATACATACATATGTATGTATACATATAAACACATACATGTGTGTTTACTTACTTAAGCACATGCCGCACTTATTAACAATTCATTTAAATATCCCCATAAAAGAAATCTAGCATTCTTAAAAATTTTGCATTGAAGCTATCCAATCTTTTAATTAAAATAGCTTAGATAAAATGAACTTTTTATCTAAGTGGTCACCCACACTTGTATTAATATATTACTCGTTAATAATCTCTGACTAAGAGTACAAAGTTCTCTATTCAATACTCACATTAACTTTTAGGTATTAAAATAATTTTTGGGCGCTCTTTAATAAAACAAAGCATGCTAAATAACCGTTCAATGTCTTAACTGGACATTCAAAAAACCCCATTTCATTCCCAACTTACATAATAAGTATTGTTTATCAATTGGCATTTCGATTATCGACATAAATTATTTATTAGCCATTTATAAGTACAGATATGTACATACATATGTGTTTTTAGACGTGCGTATTTATTACCGTTAACTAACATTGTGCCGGTAACAAAAAAAGCATAAACTAGTCATTACCCAGCAAACATTTGGAGTCATAAATGAGACTTTAAGATGTCCTATTTCGGAGCCTTTTCGCTCATAATGAGCTCATCTGCCTCATGAGCTCATGCCTCTGAAGGTCGACTTATATGAGCTTAAATTCATACATCAAATGAGCTACAATATATGTCATATTGGACTCTTTCTTGGCCTCATACACGACTCAGTCACACATTTTTTGTTTTTAAAGGCATATTTCAAATATTCTAAACGCTCAGAATGTGTTTGCGGGGTAGAACTATTGCCAAGCTATGTATATATATATATACATACATACGTACTTGAATATATCAATTGGTAATCCATGCGATGATAAGCCCCGATAATGCTTACTACAGTTGAATGTATTTAGTTGGAAACAGATGATTTTAACTAAATAAAACCCAAAACAAATAAGGAAGTATTTTATTTCAGAATATTGGCGTGTATCTTCTTCTTGTTGAATCCACATTCCCTCCAAATAAAAATCTCTAAATTCGGACCAAAAAACGTCTTTGATCAGGGCGCTATGGCGCTGAGAATTGACGGTACCAGCGCACAGTGCTTCAAAATTGACATTTTGAGTTCACAATTCACTGGAGCCTTAGTTTTTCACTAAATTTGATTTATAATTTTTTTTTTTTAATGAAAACTAATAAAACTTTCAAGAAATTAGTTGAGTCGGCCGCTGTGGTGTAGTAGTAAGCAGTGCGCGCTTTCACACATCAGCACCTGGGTTCAGGCCCTGGTCAAAGCAACATCCCAAAAAATATAGAAAAAGGTTTTTTCTTAACAGCGGTCGTCCCTCGGCAGGCAATGGCAAACCTCCGAGTGTATTTCTGCCATGAAAAACAGCTTCTCATAAAAATACAATCGCCGTTCGGAGTCGGCGTAAAACAGTAGGTCCCTCCGCTTTGTGTGACAACATCAACGCGCACGCCACAAGTCGGAGGAGAAGCTCGGCCAAACACTAAGATATGTAGAAGCGCCAATCTATTATTATTATTATAGTTGAGTCTGATTTTTGAATTTTTGTTTGTTCCCAAGTGCGAAATAAATAACACGTTATTTTGACGTGTGTCAAGTTAGCACTACACTTTTCGAAATTGGAAAAGTTAACTACGGCATTAATTGTAGTGTTTTTGTTGTAAATTTGTTGTGGAAAGAAAAAATTTGTAGCTCTCGTTTTTTAAGAAAAAATGGTATGTAGTGCTAACTTGACACCATACACCTAGTCGATAGAATTGAGATATTGAAAATGTTATAACGGCATTAATTGTAGCTTTTAGCTTTAAAATTTGTTGTGGAAAGAAAAAATTTGTAGCTCTCGTTTTTTAAGAA
>NW_023458559.1:42530125-42551262 GCF_013731165.1 Rhagoletis pomonella | reverse complement strand
AACATGACTCTTGTTAGGCTCTTAAGAGCCTAACAAGAGTCATGTTGGCCTCATAAATGACTAAATTCGGATACTAATTTTAGGTTGTTTTTGAGCCTTGTCGACCTTATTCTTTGACTCTTATTGAACTACAAATACCGTACATATATGTATGTGCATGTATGTACATATGTATAACATACCTAAGGGCATATAAACATTCCAATATACATTTAATAGCAGCAGCTGCAGCTAAATTTAGTTTATTTTTTGTTTCCTACATAATTATTTTCAATTTCTGTATATGTATGTAAACAAGTTTAGAAATAAAATTCGAATCTTTATTGTTTTTATATTGGCACAAAGTGCTCGCTTATAACTTGGATCATATATAACTCCTAAAAGATTCATATAAGAGTCACACATTTTTGGTTTTAAAGCTCATATTTCTTACCCACCTAGGACTCCTTTCGGACTCATATATTCTCAGAATATGTTTGCGGGGTAGAACTATTCCCAAGCTATGTATATATATATATACCCATATACGTACCTGCATATATCAATTTGGTAATCCATGCGAAGATAAGCCTCGGTAATGCTTACTACAGTATGTAGTTGGATGTATTTAGTTGGAAGCAGATGAAGTATATTATTTCAGAGTATTGGCATGTGTCTTCATCTTGTTGAATCCACATTCCGTCCAAATCAAAATCCCTAAATTCGGACCAAAAAAACGTCATTGATCAGGGCGCTATGGCGCTAAGAATTGACGGTACCAGTGGACAGTGCTTAAAAATTGACATTTTGAGTTCACAATTCACTGGAGCCTTAATTTTTCACTAAATTTGATTCATTATTTTTTTTTAATGAAAGCTAATAAAATTTTCAAGAGACTAGTTGAGTCTGATTTTTGAATTTTTGTCTGTTTGTATTAATTTGTTTACTGCAAAATGCCAAAAAAGTAGCAATTTTGAGGAAACTCACTTCTCCGGTTCCAGTTAATAAATGTTACATAGTAAAAACTAGTTGAAAACAATTGTAGGGTTCTCCCAAACCGAACAAAAATTAAAAACGACGAAATATGAAATGTACAAAAAAAAATATTTATCTATCAAAATTATTATTTTTTTGTTTTCGGTTTTTATAAAAATTTTGGGTGTACAGTTTTATAGACCATTAAATTTTAACAAAGGCTTTTATTTCCCATTTAGCGTTCAGATGCGCTCGAAATGTTTGCGAAAATATTATTAAAAATCAACGCGACCTCTTAGCCAATTGTAAATTGCGCTTTATTTTACTAAAATTTAATGATCTATAAAACTGCATACCCAAAATTTTTCTAGAAACTCAATCATTTTTTTTTTTAATTTTGATGAACATTTTTTATAAAACATTTCATTTCTTTTTATATTTTTTTTCGCTTCGGGGGCACCCTACAATTGTTTTCAAATCGTTTTTATTATGTAACATTTATTAACTAGAACAGGAGAATCCATTTTCTCCAAAAGTGCTACTAAAATATTTAATACAAACAAACAAAAATTCAAAAATCGGGCTCAACTAGTCACTTGCAAATTCTATTAGCTTTCATTAAAAAAAATAATGAAATTTAATAAAAAGTGAGGGCTCTAGTGAATTGTGAACACTAGGTTTTGTGAATTCTAGTTTTGAACCACTGTGCAGCAGCTTCTTCGTTGCTCTCGCAGTACAGACAACCACTTTTTGTGGATAAAATGTCTCTATGCGAACACTTGCGGCTGTTCACTGCTCACGATTCGGCAATTTGGCTTTTTAACATATCTTCTGAGCGTGAGAAGGTCCCCAACACCGAGTGAGATTTTCTTCGAAATGCCTGACAATGTATCCAACGAAGCTTCAGCACTCTTAAATGTACTTTGCGATTGTAAAACGTTGTGAACTGACAAACTTTCAACTAAGCAAATACCCGTTTGAAAGAAAGTGATGCCTGTCAAATGGCAGGTGAGAGGGCTTTACTTCCCAAGTGCGAAATAGATAACTCGTTATTTTGAAGAGATTTTCATTTTAGAGAATATTAATTCCTACTCCAAAGAGTTTAGCTTTAAGAAAATGCCGAATATTTATTCCTACTCCAAAGAGTTTAACTTTAAGAAAATGCATTTTAAAATTAAAAGTCACTCATACGACCTGCCATCCGAGAAGTGAACTACGAAATGACTGTTTATTAATATTTGTATAATGCTTATAATCGGCTTCGAAGTTTTAGGCACAGGTACTAAAGCAATTTCTATGCGAAGAGCTTTGTCATTGGTGTGGGAATAGCGCGGTTCGTTTAGATTGAAACTACTGGGAGCAGCACCCTTTCCTCACATAGGCCGAGAATAGTAGCGCTATGATACCATATCAAATTACTATCCCCGTTCAACGCCTAGTTTTATGTAATGTAAGCCAATTAGGTAGTGGTCCGTGAAAGGCTTGAGATTTGTGTTTTTTCTTAAAAGTGCCCCCCCCCCCCGTGTTCATTGGCTTATTGAGCTGTGTCATCCTTAAATATTTTTCTAAGTGGACTACTGACACACCTACTGTATCCACGATCACCTACTTCCTTCCTACCTTCCCTTGCTAATTCGTCGCTTTTGCAATTATATGACATGTTCCGAAAATTTAATACTTATAAGATTTATTAAACCAGTTTTTACCTTTTTCAGCGACTCAGCAAATCGTCCCAGAATGGAGCGTGGATTGCACGATCGCGATCGCGCGGGCGTACAAGATTTTGTGCTGCTCGAGAATATTCAAAGTGAAGAGGCATTCATTGGAAATTTACGCAAACGTTTTCAAGAAAATCTAATCTATGTAAGTGGGCAAATAGCCAGAATTACATATTTACTTAGCAATCGAAAAGAAGCAAAATTTTTTTATGAATTGCAATGAAAACACAGGCAAAAAAACATGCTGAATTATTACAATAATTGTGGTCATTAAGTTATTGTTGATTCTTTTGCCTTTTATTTCCAAATTATATAAATTAAAAAGAAAAAAAATTAAAAGCTCTTCAGTTATTTGCAAATATTTTTTAATGTTACTCCATATGTGTGTGTTGTTTTTTTTTCAATATTTTTCTTTCAGACTTATATTGGTCAAGTACTTATTTCAGTTAACCCTTATAAACAACTGCCAATCTATAGTGAAAATGATATCAAAGAGTATCGTAACAAACACTTCTATGAGATGCCGCCACACATGTAAGTAAATTTGGGTTTTTTGGTTTTTATCGCGGTTGTAAATTTTTGATATCAATCAAAAAATAATAAATATGTTCTTGGTACAATAATATCTACAATATAAGCGGCATTGAGACGATATATTTTTATGGGTTGTAGCTGGTTTTACAACCTACGGTGGCGGACAAACAAATAGGGACACGACATTTTAACAAGTTTTAGCTATTTTTCTTTTTTTATTTAATATTTATTATTTTTTTTTTAAGTTTAGCTCACTATCTTACAAAAACCACGCAAGTCAAAATTCAAACAATGTACAAGATTTAAAAAAATGCAACGAATTTTAACAAATGCTCATCAAAGTTTCAAACTTGTTATTCAGAATGTTTTTTAGCTACAGTTTTGTAGCCCCTTAAATTTTATTATAATACAGTGCAAGTTCGAAGTAACTAGGACTTACCGTAGATTTTTGGCAATTTTTTTTTCTCCATATAAAAAAATTTTCGAACATGCTACACTTTCTATGGAAGAAAATGCGTTTCATCGTCAACGTGAGTCCTAGTTAATTCAAACTTGCACTTCATTTTACTAAACTTTAATGGGCTACAAAACTGCTTACCTAGACTTTTTTTATTCTTAATAAAAAGTTTTAAAATTTCATGAAGCTTTGTCGAGCTTTCCTAATGTTTGTACAAAGTTTGAAATTTCATAAAAAAATAATAAACATTAAATAAAAACAACTTGTTAATATGCCGCGTCCAAATTTATTTTCCCGCTACTGTACAATCCACAAAGTTCGAAAATCCTTTGCCGAAGATAAAGATTTTTTTGTCTTTCTAGTGAGGAAAAATAATGATCTCTTCGAATCGAATGCCAACTATAATAGTTATCTTGAGTCAAAAAATATTGTTTTACCTAATTTACCTTTTCTCTGTCCTTTTAACAGATTTGCCGTAACAGACAATGCTTTCCGCTCATTGATCGAAGAGAATAAAGGCCAATGTGTTTTAATTTCCGGTAAGCATGATTAAAAATAATGAAAACTAAGTATGTATTAAGATTAGCATAAACCATTTCATTTGGAGCTAAGCCGGGTACTTTGGTAATGTTATCAAAATAAGCGGTCTGCCTACAAAGAACAAGGTTAACACTTAAGAAGCGCTAATTGAACAAAGAAATACTATCTCGCTTTCATTCTTGTTCCCTCCTTAACACCATTACAAAATGCACTTATGTGGATGTAGTGTCAATCCTACCAAGACCAAGATGGTACTCTTTGCACGGAAGTATAAAATTCCTCTATTCCAATATCCAACCGTAAATCGAATAGAACTAACTCTCAACCGAGGTCAAATATCTTGAAATTATTCTGAGACAAGAAACTTGACTGGAAACGAAACATCGAAGAGCGCTCCAGGAAGGCAAATACGGGCCCGTGTGCCTGTAAGACGACTATAGACAAAAAATGGAGGATAAAACCACATACTTATGTATATAAAGCATAAACAGACGGCAGTTTTGATCCGGATCAACTCGGGGAATTAACTGCAGTTGATCCGGATTAAGTCCGAGTTAATCCAGATAAACGCTGCCGTCTGTTTAAGCTTTACACAGCTGTGTTAAGACCTATCCTCGATTAAGGGGTCACCGTATAGTGATCTCCGTTAAACAAGACTTTGTCCAGAGCCAAGATGGAACGGGTAGAGAGGACGGCTTCCATGCTTGTCACGGGAGCACTACCTACTACACCCACCAAATCTCTAGAAGTACAGTGGAACCGACTGCAGTGCTTTTAGGTTGAATGCGATCCAACCATGGAGAGACCTGAGGTTCGAACACGCAACGGTACTCGAAACCCTAAAGTATAATCTACGGGAAGAAAATTGGGTCATAATGAAGCAACTCAATAATACTTGTACTCTTTAATTAAAGAGCTTAGGTTAGGCTTTCCTGGTTTTTCGTGTATATTTTTGTCAGTTCTTCCGTTATCTCCTGTAATATTCGGTTTGGAGGTAAACCGATCTTCCTTTGCACCAGTGAAGTGCGGTAGTTGCATCCAACCAGCGTAGGTGTGTCGAATTATTCCAGAAGAGGCGACTCAACCGCCTCTACTCTAGCATTTAACATAATGCTCAGCGTTTGTACCCGTATATATTGCAAATTAGGTTGCCGTAGACCGCTCCGCCATCAGGCTAAGAGCTACTGAAGTTCTCCTTTAATCTGGCGCTTGGATATTCGACGATCTTTGGAGACTTGGACTTTATACCAAAGCTGATCCGAATAGATCACTTGACGATCTTTAGTAACTTGGATTTTATTCTAAAGCTTACCAGTACGTGCCATCCTGGTTTCGGATGGATAATTTGACGATCTATGGAAACTTGGAATTTTTACCTAGGCTTCTTGGTACGTGCCGATCCTGGCTCGGAGTAGACCCAAAAGAATTAGAGGATGAGAGGAAGAAAATGAACTCCAGTAAACGTATTCGCGTTGACGGAGGTACGTCCTGTCAGGAACAGGGTAACTGCAGCCTGTTTCAAGCAGGTGAGGTCGCGATGTAGTAGGCAGTCGAAAGAGCTTCTTAAGGTGGTCCAGCGCCAAGTCACGGTGCATGCAGAAGTTCTAACAGGACTGTTCAATAGGAACTCATACGAGGACGATAAATTAGAATCTGGAATCAAGGAACTATCTAAGATGGACATCAACGCCTGTGAACCTTCATTTTAAGCAGGCACCTTTCTCATTATCTTACAGTCTTATGCATTCCACTCGCAGTTAGCATTAGGGAAAACATCTTTATACAAATAAATAAATACAAAAATTGTATATATTGCTTTCGAAAGCTGGTAACAAAACTATGTGTTTGACCAATTATAAAAGCACACGTTTTTCTAGGCCAATGAAAGTTGCAATAAATTTATGCTGATAAGATTCGTTCACCTGGAACCTGGCTATAGATTTCAGTTAAAGAAATAAAATCGACATAAATTCTAATAAAAAATCACTTCAATGTCCGATAATTTGTTAACATTCCAAATACATATAAATATATATGTATACGACTATGGGTAGATAAAGACTATACAAGAGTAATAATTATTATGATATTACGTGCCTAAATTTTTAGCTGCGAGTAAATATAATCATCAGTCATAATTATTGCTGTTAAACCCACTAGCAATTATGTTTTTCCATCACTCAGTAATAACCTTATCTTTTCGCAGGTGAGAGCGGTTCGGGTAAAACTGAGGCCTCCAAGAAGGTGCTGCAATATATCGCCGCCTGCTCTGGCCATCAATCGACTGTTGAGAGCGTCAAGGAGAAATTGCTGAAGAGTAATCCCGTACTGGAGGCATTCGGCAATGCAAAAACGAATCGGAATGTAAACTCTTCACGCTTCGGCAAATATATGGACATACAGTTTGACTACTCCGGCACACCAATTGGCGGACACATACTCAATTATTTGCTGGAAAAGTCGCGTGTTGTCAATCAAAATGCCGGTGAACGTAATTTCCACATCTTTTATCAACTCTTGGCTGGTGCTAGCGAAGAAGAGTTGAAACGGCTGCAGTTGAAGCGTTCATTGGATAGCTACTCTTACCTGAGTGATGGGGTGAGTGTGAGAATACAACCATTGTTTCTAATAAAAATACCTTTTATAAAAGCGAAAAGCAACTTTTAATCCTTCTTAATTCCACTAGCAAAACGGCGTTGTTAAATACATTGACGATGTTGCCGATTTCAACACCGTCAAACAGGCCATGAGTGTCATCGATTTCACAGAGTCTGAGCAAAAAGATATGTTCAGCATTATCGCAAGCGTTTTGCATTTAGGCAATGTGACTTTCAATGAAGCAGAAGGCGTTGCTAAGGTCTCCAAACCCGACGCCGTTGCAGCGGTGGCCCAATTGCTCGGCGTCAGTCAAAACGCACTCACCGATGCGCTCACCAATCGCACAATTGACGCACAAGGTGATGTCGTCACTTCGCCATTGAATCGCGAGCTGTCCGTTTATGCGCGCGATGCGCTCGCCAAGGCTATCTACGATCGCTTATTCACCTGGCTCGTACAACGGTTAAATCGCTCGCTGCAGGCAAAGGATCTGCGTGATGCGCTGAACAATGTCATGGGTATTTTGGATATTTATGGCTTTGAAATTTTCAAGAAGAATAGCTTTGAACAATTCTGCATTAACTTCTGCAACGAGAAGCTGCAACAGCTGTTCATAGAGCTGACACTTAAATCCGAGCAAGATGAATATCAGCGCGAAGGCATTGAATGGGTGCCCGTTGAATATTTCGACAACAAGGTGATTTGCAATTTGATTGAAGAGAAGTACAAGGGCATCATTTCCATACTCGACGAAGAGTGCTTGCGCCCAGGCGAACCCACCGATATCACTTTCTTGGCAAAACTCACCGATAAGCTGGCTGCGCATCCGCACTACATTTGCCATGAGAAATCATCGACGTTGGTGCAGAAGACTATGGGACGCGATGAGTTCCGGTTGGTGCACTATGCTGGCGATGTCACTTATAATGTCAATGGCTTTCTGGACAAGAACAACGATCTGTTATTCAGAGACTTGAAGGAGACCATGAGTAGGGCGGGTAACGATATCATACGCTCTTGCTTCCCGGAGGGCGAGTACAAGAACAAAAAACGTCCAGATACTGCGATTACACAGTTCAGAAATTCATTGAACAACCTCATGGATATCCTTATGTGCAAAGAACCGTCCTACATACGCTGCATCAAGCCGAATGATCAGCAGCAGGCGGGCATCTTTGACGACGAATTGGTGCTGCATCAAGTGAAGTACTTGGGTCTGATAGAGAATTTGAGAGTACGTCGTGCGGGCTTCGCGTATCGCAGGTACATAGGTTGCAATTGTGAATTACATACTGATTTTTTTGCAGAATGTTGTCTTAATGGGTTTAATATGAAAAGTAAAGAATATCGATAAATTTTCAAATTACATATAATATAGTACTCGATAACGATAAAAAAAATTAGAAACACCAAAAATAACAACAATGAAATGATATTAATATCAATATTTATCGCAAATCGATGACGATAATAATAGGTAATCGATATAAATAGGATTTATAAAGCTTAAAGTACTACTTTGATTGAAAATAAATATTTGCAACAAATCGATAACAGTATTAATCGGTAATCGATAAAGAAAGTATAAAAAAAAATCAATATTTATGGCAAATCTATTACATTCGATAACTGCATTAATCGGTAATCGATAACAATAATAAGATTCATAGTGATCGGAGAATAAATAGATAATGTTAGGTAAACCGCTTGGGTATAGTAATAAGGATAACGATAGTTATGCCGATAACACCGGCGATAATAATAAAAAATTTCAATAACGGTAGTAAATCGATGAAAGTGTCATTATGATTAAAAATAAATATTCATAAATCGATAACGACAATTATCGGCAATTGATAACAATAATAATAATGAGTAACTAAAAACCTAAGCCGATATTTTTTCGGATAAAACAAAAAAGAACCGATAACGACCATTGGCTATAACAAACCAATTTCTGTAGAAGCAATCGATAATTATAAAAACTCGATTGCTCTTATACGATCGCTTAAGCGATAACTTAAATGTCCGATACCAAAACGATAACAAAAACACTAACTTTGCCAAACTCATAGATAATATTTAACATCGATATCGATTAAAAACAACAAAAACAAAACATTTCAATTCTCCCCACAGAACTTACGAAACATTCCTCAACCGCTACAAGTCCCTCAGCAAAGCCACCTGGCCGAACTACAAAGGCTCGCCCAAGGAAGGTGTACGCGAACTCGTCGCCGATTTACAGTATGGTCCCGATGACTACCGCTTAGGTGCTACGAAAGTTTTCATACGCTTCCCCAAAACGCTCTTTGACACCGAGGATGCCTTCCAAGTGAAAAAACACGATATTGCTGCCATAATACAATCGCGTTGGAAGGGACGCCAACAGCGGAGGAAGTACCTCAAATTACGCGACCAAATCATCACATTACAATCATATTGCCGCCGATATCTGGCCATACAGGCACTACGGCGTCGTCGTGAAGCCGCCACCAAGATACGCGCCTTCATCAAGGGTTTCATCACACGCAACGATGCACCGAATGGCTACAATGATGAATTCATTGTCAACATGAAACGCATGTGGCTTATACGCCTGTCCAAGCAGCTACCAACCGAAGTATTGGACAAGAGTTGGCCCTCGTCCCCGGTACACTGTCAGGAAGCATCTACCTACCTTCATCGCTTGCACCGCCTGCATTTGGCGCGCAAATACCGGCTGAGTTTGTCCGATGAACGCAAACGGCAATTCGAGTTGAAGGTGCTGGCCGAAAAGCTCTTCAAAGACAAGAAGGCCAACTATTTGGCCAGCGTGCTATATTGGTTCCAAAATGATCGTATACCTAAAGAGCATGCGGCCGAAATCAATAACTTCGTTGGCACTTCGCTGAACGGCGAGACTCTGAAATATGCATCGCCATGCACGAAATTCGATCGTCACGGTTACAAGCCGCGGGAACGTTTTATGGTGCTTAGCAACAAGGCACTCTACGTACTGGACGGCAAGAGTTACAAGCAGAAACATCGTTTGCCGCTGGAAAAGATCGATTTTGTTACCACAAATCATAGCGATAGCCTGCTGGTCATACGCATACCACTCGAGCTGAAGAAAGATAAGGGCGATTTGATACTTGAGATACCTTACATCGTTGAGCTCGGCACGCTAGTCGTGGACACTGTCGGCACCGCCAACATACTTAGCATCGTCAGTCGAGACACGTGAGTATTTGGCGTTAATGTCTCTGAATACATATACATACTTATGTATGTACTACTATAATGTTATGCAATTTTTCAGTTTGGAACACAATGTAGTTAAAGGCAAGGCTGGCGTTATCGATATTCAAACCGGCGGCGAACCAGGCATCGTACGCGATAAGGGTGGTCACCTTGTTGTTGTGAGTATGACTTGAAATATCAAAAAATCCTTAAATTATTTTAATTAACAACCATTAAAATTTTATAATTATTTTGTTCTGTATTCCATTTATTCCTTCGCAGATTGCTGGACAATAAATATGAGATAGAAGTGCTTACTACCTTTAACCAGAAATCAGGGCTTTAAAGACAACGGATGTATTTTTTATATAAATATTTTGTTATACTTGTTATCTGAACTTTGCAGCAGATTATTTCGAGAATTTATAAAAACCAATGTAACTACCCTGCAAACCAAAGTTCCCAAAATGTTAACGAAATCTTTAGGAGTATCTCATATCTTTAAGGATTTTTTTACGAATCTTCAAAGAAAGTTATATGGAGTGGTTGACACGAACTCGTCAAAAAATTTCTGTACGAAAAATTAAGAAAAAAGAAGAAAACAATGCTGCGACAGATTCTTCACATTGCAGAATTATTTTCATTGTTTTACCGATTTTCTTCCGAAATTTCTCTACAACTCAGAATACTCTGAAAAAATGATTTGCAGGGTATCTACTTCTACTAAAAAAAAATCTTATTGTATTGTATGTATGTATTAATGTATGCAAAAAGTATTTACTAAAAAGCTATAATTTATTTCATATAATAAATAAATGATTGTACTATAATAAATACATTTAGGGTGGATCATTCTTCATACAACAAAAATCGGTACTGTCATTCCATCGGAAAAATATTAGGCGGAAAAATATGAGTTGGACCATTTTAGAATTCTCGCAAAATCAAGTTTTTTGTAAATAAAATTAGTTTTTAAAATCAACGAGATTTTTGGGGGTATTTTTGATCGTTCCAGCACGTGTGAGTCTTAATATTTTTACGAAATATGCATTTTGGCCGCAGTCTTAAACAATAAATACATTTTATAATTTTGGTGAAAAAAAAACATATGCTTTTTCGGTGTTTCACCCTAATGCATTTATTTTTTAATATATCAATCTTTAGCCAAAAATTTTTGGATAAAAACTGCAATTTTAAATGTAAATCATCTCGAAATCTCCTGGAGTCGGGTCTCTCAGCTCTAAATCTTGCGCTAGGCAGGCTGGTGTAGATTTCCAAGCCATCGTATTAAAGTAGATGCTGGCTGTGATTAGAAATACAAAATCCCTGAGCAAATTATAATTTGAGGTTATCTGGTTATGTGGTTATGGGGTCAACTCACTGTTAGGTGCAGTTGTATGCTCTTTAGCGCCGGGAACTGCTTAGATGGCATGAAGTTGTGCCATAAACGAACCTGTCACATTTCTTAACTTCTACACTGGATCTATAATTCAATAAATACGTACATAGTTTACTTGATGGAATCCCTTTATGCCAGTGCCACTTTCTCTTCATTCCTGAGCTCATCTTGCATGAATAGCTGTATTCTGGCATTTTTACAGATTTTTTTCTGCTGCGTATCGCTCGTCCCTGCTGTCGACACTGGCGCTGCATATCGATTTTCTTGTAGGTTGCGAGCAGGGTCTCCTTTTCGGCTCTCAGGTTCTGCAGGCGACTTGAGACATTTTTTTTCTGGCACGCAGTTCGTTGCAGCTGCCTGAGGCGTGCGCGGAGAATAATAACAGGCTAACGAACGTCACTCCCAGGATTTCGGGGTGAATGGTCAGCGGGATTTTGGTGCCTTCGACAAAAACGTCTACCTCGAGCCTGATCTCCTTGGTCTATGTTTGAAAGAGTGTGGGGGTAGATTTTGAGGTTCCTTGCAGTGGAGAAGGTCGAAAGATCGGTGAGATAGTCGGATAAATTTTCGCAAAGGCTGTCGATGTTTGGGCCCGTCACCATTATTATGCAATCAACGGCCTTGCTTACCAAGCTGACGGCGGAGGGAATTTTACCATGTAGAGATTAAACAGTGCCTTGAGAGACCCCCTGTTTAATTCCATGTGGCTTGGACTTGGCGTTGCGAAATTCGACTGATGATTGGGGACCACACAGATAGCTGATTATCTACCATTTCGTCCAGGCTGGAAACGACAAATCCAAGACGTCTTGACAGAAGGTCGCGTAGTTCACCATGTCGAATGCCTTCGACAGATCAATTGCGACTATGACCGTCCTATCACAAGGTCGACGTTGGTTCAGATCCTCGCTAATCTCTATGGTGATGGCGTTAAATGCTGTGGTCTTGCTAATAATGTTCGGCAATTTGTGTTCGGCTAGCTTGAAATGCTTCGTCAGGGTGGGGAGGAGTAGTGCATCCATAGGTTTAGCCGCAGTGGATAGGAGGGAGATGGCTCTGTAAGAGTCTGCTGCGTCCGCTCCTTCGCTTATGATGGGTAATCATGCCACTTATTTTCCACATCTCGAGGATGATAAGGGTGGACAGTGACATGTTGAAAGCCGCAGCGATGTACTTGACTCCCGCATCTCCTCAGCATCTTCTTCAGCATCAGCATGGAGATTCCGTCTGGGCCTAATACCTTGGATGATTCAGCCTTGTTGACAGCTGTCTGCGTCTCTTCTGAAGTGGAGTTCGTATGATTTACGCAACACACTGCGACTGGTTTTGTCTCTCTCTGGGTGTGCAATGAATTTCCGGCTGAATTTCCGAACGAACATGAATTCAACGTTGTGGTGGTGCCAGCCAGGTAAGGGCAACATTGTCGGATTAGAGAGAGACTGTCGGCCCACTTTCCGGACGCCATTCCCACTGCCGGTGATACGTTGTTCCGGGCGTTCAGGCCATCCCCACCGGACTGGAAGCTGGCTAAAAGCCTTATTAACCGGCAAACATTGCGGTGGGCTCTGGACTCCTTCGAACGGTACAGGGCCCCTGGGGTGGATGGTGTATGTCCGGCGCAGCTGAAGCAGGGCGGGGAGCTCTTACTTCCACATCTTGTGGACATTATGAGGGACAGTCTAGCACAGGCTCACATTCCCAAGGTGTGGCAGAGGGTCAGGGTTATCTTTATCCCGAAGGTAGGCAAGAGGGATTACTCTCTTGCCAAGTCATTCAGGCCGATAAGTCTCACATACTTTATGTTAAAGGCAATGGAGAAAATTATTGAACATGAAATCAGGTTTAACACTCTAAAACAAACCCCTCTGCATTCCCTCCAACACGCGTACAGATCCACTGATACTGCGCTGAATGCCCTAACGGAGGAAATACAAGGGGCCTTTGAGTGTGATGAGGTGGTGCTCTGTGCCTTCCTCGATATCGAGGGGGCCTTCGATAACGCCTCCCATTTGGGAGTCGACAGAGCTCTTGCGAAACATAACGTTCAGCCAACCATCCGAAGATGGATAACAAGATTACTTCAGACCAGGATTGCCGGAACTGAAGTCGGTGATAGCGTCGTTCAAATACAAACGACGAAAGGGTGCCCACAAGGGGGGTATTATCTCCTCTACTGTGGAGCTTAGTTGTGGACGAACTCCTACAGATACTTACTAACGAGGGCATAGTGATTATCGCTAGAGGGAAGTTCACAAGTACTCTCTGTGACATCGTCCAAAGAGGACTTAACCTTGCAAAAAGGTGGTGCGCAGACGTAGGTTTAAATATCAACCCTTTTAAGACAGCCATAGTCCCCTTCACCAAGAAACGTAATCTCCAGGGGATGAGGAACTTGACCTTGGACGGGGTCGTAATCAGTGTCGCCACAGAGGTTAAGTATCTGGGGCTTATCCTGGACTCCAAGTTTCTGTGCAGCGCCCATGTTGATGCGGTCACCTCTAAGGCCACGAGGGCGATGATGGTGTGCAAACGTCTAGCGGGTAAATCCTGGGGGTGCACTCCGAGGATCCTCAGATGGATGGACACCATGATAGTGAAACCAATAGTGACTTATGGTGCGGTGGCTTGGTATTCCAGGACTACTATGGGAACGGTGAGGCAGACTCTCTCCAAGATTCAACTTCTGGCATGTGTTTGCATTACGGGAGCAATGCGCACATGCCCGACGGCAGCGCTCGAGGTAATGCTGGAACTCGAGCCACTGCATCTCTCAATTGAACAGGCTGCAAAGCGAACCCTGCTTAACTTTGCGAGAGAGGGCTTCGGCAAAGGCAAGGTATTATCATCCAGGAACAGAGACAAGCTAGGTACCCAGCTCCCCCTGGCTTTGTTCCCCAGGGACGATATTAACAGAGAGGTGGTCTTCAAGAGAAATTTCAGGACCCTCACTTACAACAAGGCGACCTGGTGTTCCTCTATTATGGAGAGTCACATACAGGCGAGCACAATACAGTGGTACACTGACGGCCCTAAAACACCCGCGGGGGTTGGAGCAGGCGTGTACGGCCCTAGGTGAAGCTTTCGGTGCCCCTGGGAACTTTTCCTAGCATCTTTCAAGCGGAGGTCTATGCCATAAGTATGTGCGCTGAGATTAACATTCACAGGAACTATTGGAAGGAAAGGATACTTATACTAAGTAATAGCCAGGCGGCACTTAGGGCCCTCTCAGCATTCGAGATCAAGTCCTCCTTGGTTTGGGAGTGTGTCGAGAGGCTCAATGCTCTGGCGGAGGTCAATGATATCCAACTAATGTGGGTACCAGGGCACATGGGGGTTGCAGGAAACGAAGAAGCTGATTATCTGGCCAGAACGGCCGCTTCCTCGACCCCGATAGGACCTGAGCCCTTTCTGGCAGTAGGACCCAACACCATAAAGGAAATGCTCAGAAGGGACAACAGCAAACTGAGGGAACTGCACTGGCTTAGCACCATGGGCCAACCTCAGGCAAAAAGGAGGTTACAATCTGTCAAGATACAGGCTTCTCATGGATCTCCCAAAAGAGAAACTAAGAATTATTACAGGTTTTAAGACGGGCCATTGTATGCTCAGAGGGCACCTGCATAAACTAGGTATCTGGTCCAGCGACCTGTGTCGCTTTTGCGATGCAGCCAAGGAGACTCCTCTACACCTTCTTATGGAATGTGAGGCTGTTGCACGCAGGAGGCATAGGAGCATAGGGCACGTCTGGCCAAGAGAGGAGCACATACACCCGGGGTCCATTATGAAATTTATAGACACTCTGGGGCTGGTTGATGTGCTGTGATGAGCTAGGGGCACAATAGACCTACTGGTCGCAGTGCCATACCTAACAACTATCTATCTATCTAGAGAGAGACTTGGCTGTGGTCCATAGTTTGTTTACTCCGCTAGAGAGATTGCCGGTCTTGAGATGCTAATTCCATATTTTCCGATTGGGTCCGTGGGCCAGGTTTCTAATGTCCCTATTGAAATCTGTGGTATAGGTATCCCCTGGACTAGCCTGGTGGATTCGCTCACGCACGTCTGAGAGTCCCGCCGCTACTGTGGGAAAGCCTGGGCGGATGTAGCAATCTCTGCCGGCTGGTATGAAGCGGGCGTATGCCGGGTTAATGATCCTGCGGATATTGCGCCCGGCATTGGAAGCGGAAGAGCATGGAATTCGCGATCGGTAATTTCCGTGAAACCGTCCCAGTTTTCGGTTTGCAGTACGGTTTTTGGATGTTATAAAATCCCTCGCCTGGTCTATCGCGCCTACTATGGGAGCGCGGTCTGATGCGCCCCGCCGGCTATTGTTATTTCTGGCGAATTGTAGCAGTCACCCGCAACCCTGGTCGACGCATCACCATTCTCAGTGTAGAACGTGGAGTCATGGAACTATTTCTGCACGTTTTCTGCACGTTAGTCATTCGCAATCGTATGCTGCGAATGCCGCATTATACTAAAGCCAGCCTTTGGACATAAACTACTGTTCCATACGAACACAGATATGTATGATAGAAACTTTCCTTTACGTTATGTGCGCGGAGGGCGGAGCGGGAGGGGGCACGCTCCTCTTATACCCCAGTTTAGAGAGGTCATGAGCCGCCGTTTACAGAAATGCACTGCCTTACAAAAATGAGAAAAAATCTAGATTTACACTTGTTTTGAGTAGATACAGGCACTTTGAGCTTTCCGTATTACCGGAGAAGGGCCCCCCTCTTATACCATTTCCTTTTGCGGAGGCGGTCTTCAGCCGCGCCTAGGGATTAAACCCTTACTAAGTAGAATTCTCCTTTCTGTGTTGCCGGAAAAGAGGGGCGGCGGCCGTAAAGAAAAGCCGCCCCGAAACTTTTGAAAATTATTTATTGAAACAAACGATATTAGTATATCCATCAAAAAAAACTACAAAAAATTACTCCCTCACCTAGCCATATACGGGCTGTTTCGGTAATTATAGCGTAAAAATAAGTTACTCTCCCACAAGTGCCAAAAATGTGTCAACCCGTGCCAAAAGTGCCCAGAGCGTGAGGAACGCAAAAAACCACTATTCGTTATATAGCTAATAAAATTAGAAAATGCCTACATTTCTGAACCTTTAGTGCTATTTTACAAAATTTGCTATCGGATGTATACCGGAGTTGGGGGTAGTGCACTAAATTTTGAGTGCACTAGGCATTTCACTAGCAGTAAATATATTGGGTGATATTGGGGCGAATTCTAGTTTTCGTACGTATCGAAAATCATGAAATTTTGCTATCATTTTGTATTCATAAATTTAAAATTTTCGATTCGTACGAAAACAAGAACATCTTCTTATTTGGCACTACAACTGTTTGTCGGTTTGGGCCGAGACCAAAAAGCTTCTCCAATTGCTTCTCTCCTGCGCGAATTTGCGCCAGTTGGTTATCCCGAGCGCTGACAAGTCCTTCTGCACTTGGTTCTTCCATTGCGTTCGTGGGCGCCCTTGCTTTTGTTGTCCCCCCATGGGTGTGGAGTCGAAGGATCTTTTCACCAGAGAGTCGTCATCCATGCGTACAACATGTCCAAGCCAACGCAATCGCTGTATTTTATGCGCTTAACTATGACCATGTCGTTAAAAAGCTCATACAGTTCGTCATTCCATCTTCTCCGATATCCGCCATACACGAAAACTAAGCCTTCTCATCTTTGTTCGACATCGTCCAAGGTTCTGCGCCATATAAAAGGACGGACATGATGAGAGATTTGTAGAGCGTGAGTTACGTTCGTCGAGAGAGGGCTCTGTTTCTCAATTGCCTACCGAGCCCAACGTAGCACCTGTTGGCAAGAGTTATTCTTCGCTTGATTTCCAGGCTGACGTTGTTGGTGGTGTTTATGCTGGATCCTAGGTAGACAAAGCCCTTCACTACTTAAAAGTTATATCTGCCCTCTGGTGGAAGTTGTAAGAAAAAGGGAAATGCAGAAATGGATACCTCATAGCAAAAACCCCTACAGCATGTTTTTGTACAAAATTTAAGCAATTCTTTACGACTCTACAGCAAGGCGCTGTGAAACCTATTTTCGCAATTTGGCAAATTCCAGATTGATTTTAGAGCCATGGTTTCTTCGACAATGTTTCTTAGAATCACATGTAGGTATGTGCAATACGCGCATAGCCGAAAAAATCTCCCTTACAAACTGCCCCGCCTTAATATACCTACATATTTTATTTTCGCAATTTTAAAACTTCTAAAGACAAAAATAATTTACACAAACAGCGTTTTCATTCGTTTTCGCGTTTAAATTGATCAATTGGCTGACATTTCATTGGCTAATCTTAGTTTTGAACCAGCCAGCTCGGGTGTTGTTAAGCTTTTTCGCTTAATAAGTATATTTCTCTTTTTCGTTTAGATGTCAGTAACCATTTTACATATTTACTGCCCCTTTGTTAACGTTTGCCTATCGCAAATTTTACTATTTGCATTATCAAAGAATATAATGACTCAAAACACTTTTCATAATCTAGAGAATCTAAACATTTGAAAAAAGCATCGATGGTTGGAAATTGTTCTAATGTTTTCAAAATACACAGCTTCTAGAGTTCCCCACACGTTTATCTAACTTCTATCACTTTATTTTTCCCAAATTACTTTCTGTATAACTCATAAACTTGCTATTACAATTAATTTAAAGTGAATGAAGTTCCGCTGATATGGTTCATATGAACGGCGTTAATTTACCACAGAGAGCAGCGTTTTCTTATTTATCAATTACTAAAATTTCTTGCTTGGAATGGTATGCGAAAATCTCGTTTTTCGACAGAAAATCCCATTCGCCATTTTTAGTCACAAAATCCTGAAAAAGGGCGAAATCCCGTATACTGGCAACACTGGTTTATACCCAGGTGCAGTTCCCATGCTCTGGGAGGTTCCTGTGCCTGAAATGCCTGAAGCACACTAAAGTTCAGAAGTGACGATATGATCTATTGATGCCCAGACGCAAACTGAGTAAGTCTGCAAGAAATAAGTAGTTTCTTACAAAAGAAACTTAACGCACAAAACCATTGGGCGAATAAAAACAAAAAAATGCTTAAAACAATTTCATAAAAAATCTCTTTCGTTTTATTTACGTGGCTTCCTTTATGAGGTATTCGTTTATGTCTATATCGAGCCCTAACCGCCAAAATAACGTAAGCGACATTTTTTTCAAAATTTTATTTGTGATGCAGAAATATTCCGAGGGCATCTAAATGTATTTCTGCATCAAAAAGAAAATTTTGAAAAAAATGGCGCTTACGTTATTTTGGGGGTTAGGGCTCGATATGTATATGTACATGTAAGATGCGAATGCAGTTAAAATTCTTTGAAGATAATATTGAAGTAATTCTTAAAATTAGTATACGTACATACGTATGTATTTATGCATGATGCAGAAAATGAAGGTGGCGCCATTCGCGGGCCGCTTCGTCGATTTGACAGCATTCACCCATTCGCAGACGTCACACAATACTTTTGTTTAAAGTGTGTTTGCATTGTTCAACTTTGCGTTCAACATTTGCGTTCAACTCAGCGCAGGGTTGCACGAAAAAAAAGTTGAATGGCTAAAAATATCAAAATATGAAAAAATATCAAAATATTCGCCATAAAAAGGTGTTTGCATTGTTCAACTTTGCATTCAACTTTTGGTTGAATGGCCTTCCAACTAATCGCTTTCAACAAAGTTGGTCGCCAGCCAACATTTAGCCATTCAACTTTTTTTTCGTGCAACCCTGCGTTGAGTTGAACGCAATTGTTGAACGCAAAGTTGAATAATGCAAACACTGCTTAACATTCACTGTTGCCAACCTGGTGTTTTTCGCACTAAATTTAGTTATTCAAAACGCGAAAATTTTTGAGTTTGGTGTTTGGTGCGTTTTTGGCGCTTTTGTTTTTAGTTTGAAGACACCAAATTTGAAAATCTTAAACAAATTGAAGCCAAGTTTTTTAGCAAGGTTATAGAAACCTTACAAAAATTTAAACAAAATCGTGGCACAGTGACAATCATAATCGCGAACGTTCTTTGCTTTTCTCACCGCACTGCCTCTCTTGGCAACAAACAGGGCTCGAATCGTCACATACGATATCGTACAACTCGTCACGTAAAAACCCATTTTTCGAATTATGGCATACGTGAACGTACTCTGAGTCCCATTCAGCTTATACTGCCTGACGTATCACGTAATTTTCTTTCGTATCGTTTTCGATCAGTGAACGGATGTTACGATTCGAGCCCAGAGTTATTCTGGTGGCAGAAATGTTCCAGTGTGAAACCTACCAAAAGAATTAGGATATGAAAATTTCACCCTATTCATCTGTGACTGATTTCCCTTTATTTTTTGACATTTCGTTTGTTCACGACTTTTTCTTGCCGCAGTTTGATCAGCTCTTGACGTTTTTACATAATATTCCTCCTAAAGGGTCGGTCTTGAATTTCTTGGCAAATAAACCAACTTTTTGTGCTTTAATTTAAAAAATAATAATAATTTATTTATTTTTCAGCAGGCCGGAAGTTATACACAATGTCACTGACTCAAGTCGTACGTAGTTGCAGCCGCTTTGCTGCTGTTTCAAAGGCACTGCGTGCGACCGCCGCAGTCTCGTCCACTGCCCAGCCACAGCTGCGTATGATGCACAGGATTAGTGTCAACACACCTGCCATTAGCATTTTGCTTAATCAGGTGAGTAACTATACAACGCATAGAGATACAATTAATGATTTTGAAAAGTACTTTAAAAATGCGTTCAATAAATGCGTTGTCTTAACCTCAAAGTTAGAAAGGAATCGGTGATACAAATATGAAAAAAGACCTATTTCAAGAATTTAAAGATGTTGGACTACGTAATCGATCATAATAATTGTTATGTTTCTTGCAACAGTATAAAATTCCCCAAACAATCATAAAAGTCATATATAGTTGCATGATTTCGCTAGAATGTTGATAAAAATAAGAAACTGCTTTAAGCAAAGAAATTGCAACTTGTAAACTAAAGAAGTCATTCGATCTGATAAGTATATACATACTTATTTTTGTTTGCTAAAGTTGCAGAAGATTGTAACATGCAGATGTACATACAACCATGTAGTGTAAACGTTGATACATATAGTAATGGAACTATCATATTTATTGTATCATTCTTTAAGCATTCGTATTCTATACATATTCTATTCTACATTCAGAATGTTTACAAAGCAAAATCCTATGAGGTACGCACCTATGCATCAGCTAAACGCAGTTTGGAGGAAATACAGGATCGAGTTCTAAAAGTAGTCTCTAGCTATGATAAAGTGACCGCTGATAAGGTAATGGAAGCGTTTAAAGGAAAAACTAACATGTTTTTGTTTGTTCTTTTTCGTTCTTGTTTTCGGTTCATTAGAACAAATCTGTATGGCAATCACAATCGGTGCGAAGCTATTCTGCAAAGCCGCCACTTACTCTTAAATTGATCAACGAACGTGTGTTACTCGTATTGAAACTCTATGATAAGATTGATCCTAGCAAGGTAATAAAATATCGATAAAAAGCAGTGCAACACCTTGAAAACATTGACATTGTTGCTGCCAACATTATTTGATTGAACCGAAAACAAGTCTTTCAAACCTTTTATTAACTTCTATTCATTCAACAGCTCAGCGTGGACTCGCATTTCATTAATGATCTTGGTCTTGACTCGTTGGACCATGTTGAAGTAATCATGGCGAT
>NW_023458559.1:42528647-42530025 GCF_013731165.1 Rhagoletis pomonella | reverse complement strand
GAAAATTGTTGATTATAAAAAAAAAAAAATGTTATCAGGTGTTTTGGAACGAGTTGCGGGGGGTTGTTGGTGACAGTTGGCTCCAATATGAATGGTTGCATTTTGCAAAGCGTTGCCAGCTACTCAACTGAGTAGAAACGGAAAAGAAAATACGTGGGGCGATTTTAATTTGGTGAAAATAATCGCTTATGTGTTTTGAATAATCAACTGTCCCAAGGGCGGATGTCAGACCACTGGAAAAATTAAGGATTAAGTTATGGAATAACAATATATACATACTTTGCTCCATTTTAAAGAAAAAAAATAAAAAATTAATGAAAATGTCATACGTGAATTTCAAAGCATATATATTTATTTCAGTACATATCGATTGTTTCTAAGTAACCTTACCATCCTTAGCATAAATCAGCTGTTCAATTGTCTTGTTTTGACGCTTCCAATTGTTTACAATTTCAGCAGGGATTTTTGTTGTAGTTATATTACTCCGTAAAGTTATTAAACAAAAAAGTTTATAAGCTAGGCTGCTCCAGAATAACCATATAAAAAGCAGGGAGTTTTGCCCGCGTTTCCGTTTTTGCCAACTGCGCATCATGTTTTTGGTATGTTCTTGTTATTACCTAAATACATTTGCTAAACATTAATATTAAAATATTTCTTAAGTTATGGAACCGTTCATTTTCTCGGAATGCAAATCCTGCCGCGGAACGTACACGCGAAACTCTAGGTGAAGATTTTGTGCGAAAATTAGATGCATTGCACGATGACGCCTTACGCACGGGCCTAGTTACTACCGCAGATTTACAGGAAGCATACAGAAAGTCACGCGATGCTGATCGCAATCCAAATAAAATAAATTTATGGTACGTGCTGGGCATCCTAGCCTTCATAATGATAGTGACGCCCGTATTCTATGAACTAATTACATTCCTCTTGGGTGTGCGTTGCTTTTTACCCAATAATTATATTGTGTGGGAAGCAACGCGGCCTATAAGTGATTGCGGTTTTTGCAGGTTTTTAATAAAATATGGAAGTGTGAAATTATGTACTAATCTATTATCATTTACAGAGATGTTTCCGGACCAAAGGTTTTGCAAAATATGACACGTGAAGAGTTTGCACCTTATGCGTATTCATCACAACCTATTATAATAAAAAATGCAGTGGCACATTGGGCTGCTAAGAAGATATTAAATTTTGATTATCTTAAAAACCTATATGAACACATACCTGGCGCGATCGATGAGGATTGTCCCTTCCTGCATTTTCGCTCAGACTTCAAGTCCTTACGTGATGTGCTTGCCATGCCGAGCGCACGCTCTAATTTATCAGCAGGACAGACACCTTGGTATGTCGGCTGGAGCAATTGCCATCCAACTGT
>NW_023458559.1:42525120-42528547 GCF_013731165.1 Rhagoletis pomonella | reverse complement strand
CTGCATTTTTTATTATAATTGGTTGTGATGAATACGCATAAGGTGCGAACTCTTCACGTGTCATATTTTGCAAAACCTTTGGTCCAGAAACATCTCTGGAAATGATAATAGTTTAGTACATAATTTCACACTTCCATATTTGTATTAAAAACCTGCAAAATCCGCAATCACTTATAGGGCGCGTTGCTTCCCACACAATATAATTATTGGGTAAAAAGCAACGCACACCCAAGAGGAATGTAATTAGTTCATAGAATACGGGCGTCACTATCATTATGAAGGCTAGGATGCCCAACACGTACCATAAATTTATTTTATTTGGATCGCGATCAGTATCGCGTGACTTTCTGTATGCTTCCTGTAAATCTGCGGTAGTAACTAGGCCCGTGCGTAAGGCGTCATCGTGCAATGCATCTAATTTTCGCACAAAATCTTCACCTAGAGTTTCGCGTGTACGTTCCGCAGCAGGATTTGCATTGCGAGAAAATGAACGGTTCCATAACTTAAGGAAAATTTAAATATTAATGTTTAGCAAATGTATTTAGGTAATAACAACATACCAAAAACATGAAGCGCAGTTGGAAAAAAGAAACGCGGGCACAATTCCGTGCTTTTTTATGGTTATTGTGGAGCAGACTAGCTCATAAACTCTTTTGTTTAATATCTGCTGAAATTGTAAACAATTGGAAGCGTCAAAACAAGACAATTGAACAGCTGATTTATGCTAAGGATGGTAAGGTTTCGTTGAAACCAAAGAACGTAAATGTATAAGAAGCGACAACTCGTTAAAGTCGGCGAGTGAGGTCTGAAAGGTTGAGATGAGGAGTTCGCGTCCGTTTTAACATCCATTTTCGTAAATGAATTCGCCGCACATATGGTTTCGCGGCGATAAAGAACGATAAGAAAAAGTGACCGATGATAGAAATAATCAAATGAAATGAAAAAAAACATGGCCGCAACTCTTTTTGTTTATTTGCTGACGGCATTTAACAATTTGCATGCGCATGTGCATAGATTTACTTGATTTTATAATTTTAAACAAATATAAGTAAATTAAATACATGCGCTATGCAAGACCTTTATAAGCTTCCTCTTTAGTATGGAAGTTGTAAAGTTGTAATTTATGGATGAAATTACCCTTTTTATATCAACCAGTTGTACTTTTATAATCAATAAATAATCTACATCAATTTGTACAAATGTACTCTTGCGATTTTCCTCCTAACATGTGTATGTTTCTACATCCATGCAAATATACGTACATACGTACATATGTACATATACGCATATGCCACTAAAATACAACAATAACAAATTCATTCATAAACGCATGCGCATATTCTTCAAGGTTAAACTCATTCATTCATAAATTCAATGACCATACTTCTCCCCGCAAACTCATCGCCCACAAGCACAATTTCTGCGCGAGGGCCACAAAAATTCTAAAATGTAAAATTGAAGAAATCACAGCCAGTCAAATGAAAAGTTGCAACTCAGCAGTAAAATCTGAGGACGTTTGCAAAAATAACTTATCTCGAGTTAAGACATTTATTCTCTAAACTTCTAAATCGCAGTGCCTTTCCAACTTTTAAATTATTAATTAGTTGTTTAAGATTTTATTTTAATAAAAAACAAAATAAACATGCATTTTTTGCACAAATGGCCACCGATATTTTGATGTAAACTCAAAACTTCTGAAATCACATACATAAGTGGTTTTACAACAAATGTAATTTGGCAACATGGTTGCCGTCACCAGCTTCGGTCATCAATTTTAAAATTTTTGTAAACCGATCGCTTACGATTTGTTTACAGTTGACTCTAGATACTACGAGTAACATGTAAAGGAATTCAAAAAATTTAATTATTTTGCATTATTGATAATTGTAAAGCTCTGAAGCATGTATAAGTGAGAGTAGACATACAGACCTATTCTGCGTTGGTAACACAAATATTGTTTACTATCATGAAAAGATTCAAACACAAAATCGTACATTAACCTATTCTGCGTTGGTAATCAGATTTTTTTAACGGATAATAAAGCTCCTCTCTTTTTTTAAACCCTTTTCGCATTCTGCGCACTTTTGTAACCAGTAAAATTTATTACCATCTCATAAGCAGGTAACAAAATATTGCCCCATGAAATATGCAACAACAGAATTTCTACAAAACTTCATACCTGGAATGCTGAATAAATTAAAACGTTACCACGGTACCTATAATTGCGGTTACAAGAAGTGGTAACAATGTTTGGTAACAAAATTTGCTGGTTACAAAATTTCCGGTAACAAGCAGAATTTGCTACAGATATTCAAGTTAGGAGTAGCCTACTGTAAACGTACATATGTATGCGCGTAAATATGTCAGGACGCGGCATTTCGCAGGAATTTAAGAATTTGTCATGATAAAGATGGCGGAGGACGTGGGAGAGACGGAGACAACTTATGTTTCACATTTAAGCGTTTGCTTTGGCGGAGGATGTGAGAAAGACGGAGACAACTCATACTTCACATTTATGTGTTTATTTTTTGCATGCATATGAACAAAAAATTGGAAAACATTTATTCTTGCCCGATAATAACAAAATGTATGCATACTCATGTATAAATGCATAGATTTAAATTAAACTTATGCTATCTGTATATAATAAACATTGGTTTTGTAATAAAGCCGCCGTATACACACTTTATCCATCAAATCTCCCAACACACCATTTTTTTGCACATTTTAAATATGTAAATTTCCAGATGAAAACAAAACATAAGTACACTCATATTTAAATGCATAGATTTCTTATTAAACTAATGCATTTTTATATAAAAGTACACTGGTTTTGTTTAAAATAATGATCACTTTTATCCACAGACGCCAACAATCGGCACTTGCTGACAAACACTTGGCACTTACAAACACATTTTACTATTAATAAGGACACTTTCACAAACAGGCACGTCAGTATCTTACACATTCACTGAATATTTTATATTTTGCACCTCCATTTATGTATTTTCTGAATTAAAATACATTTTCTCAATCACTTGTGCAAAATAATCACCGACATTCACATTTGCCGCTTTTCTTCTGTTTTGTTTGCTTTTTCCGCATTCGAGGCGAAAATCAAAAATCTGCCGCGGACAGAGTTAAAAGGGAGACGAACTCCTCATCTCAACCTTTCAGATACGGTCAAAATCGTCCCGGCACATTTTCAAAGTAACGAGTTGTCGCTTCTTATACATTTACGTTCTTTGTTATACATTTACGTTCTTTGGCACCACGTATTTTCTTTTCCGTTTCTACTCAGTTGAGTAGCTGGCAACGCTTTGCAAAATGCAACCATTCATATTGGAGCCAACTGTCACCAACAACCCCCCGCAACTCGGCCAAAACACCTGATAACATTTTTTTTTTTTTATAATCAACAATTTTC
>NW_023458559.1:42516726-42525020 GCF_013731165.1 Rhagoletis pomonella | reverse complement strand
TGTAGTATGTCTATCATTCACTTGTGATGTCAAAACTGTCCGATTGCCAGTGAATAATGAATAACTAATTTGGAATTTCAAACAGTTTAGGCTGATAAGTTTCCGATTTGACATCGAATATTTAAATGAAATGCCATTATTTAAAGTAGGAACTGCTCGCAAAAAAAATTGAGCTGATCAACTCAATAATTGCCTTTGTAAAGTTTTTTCTAGGTGTGAATTTAACGGAAAAAATATTTTCCTTAGCGCTTAATTACCCTGAAATTTTACTTTGCGCGTGCTATTAACAACCACTTTCATTTTTCTAAAGCATTTTACATTACAAAAAAAAGTACTTTAACTTTAATAGAAAGTTTTTATAAAATTAAACAATTGTTTTCATTTATGTACTTGTGTTTCTTTTTAATTTCAGTTAGCACTCATTCAGACGAAGCATGTCATTGCACGTTTGCAAAAGCTCTATCCAAAAAAGAAATTCGAGATCCGTAAGTGAATGTTATTTATTTTACATTTTTGAAAATTCTTAAAATTAGAGTGCACTGTATGTATGTACGTAAGCACATATGTATGTTCACTTATTAAGAAAAGTACATTCGAAATGTTTTCAGTTATTTCATTCAGTTAATAATGTATAGACAACAATGAATCACCTTTCAATTATGGCGGAAAAAATTCATGACTTATAAAACTATTTTGCGAAGCATATTATTTGTCCCATTCGATCCAGATATCCCTCGCGATCGGGTTAGGATTCAATAATGTTCGACCTTTTTGGATTTCTCACGCCTGATGATATGATGACCTTGGACCTTCCCCTTATCTCCTTTATGTGGTCAACTTAGTACATAGTTCTGTATTCTTTATAAGTGTTCGGTTTTTATTTCGTGAAGCGAAAAATCTAAAAGTTAAATATAGTCACCCCGGCCTCTACATTAATCTCTTAATATAATTTATTAAAAGCTTAAGCGGACTTAATACCGATAAATAAGGGCACAGGCCGCTATATATACGTACATATGTATGTAATGTATATACACGTGTGTACATACGTATGTATGTACATATATGGCTGTGCAATTGTAAAGAATAAATTGCATATGAATGTATATTCTAGATAAAATTTGTAAATATCAGCAGTAAAGGCTCCTGGCAAATTAAATTAATTTAACTTCGCATATAAATATGTAGATTTTCGTTAAATTACTTTTTATATCATGATAGGAGCCATTTATTTTGATATAGGAGCCGCTTATTTTGAAAGTGGCATAAGTCATTTCATACCTCTTGGTCTTAAATAACCAGTTACTTGTAACGGAGTACATCTGTAGATCGTTCTTCTGTCGCAAACTAATGACAAAACTTGTTACCTATGGCTGATGAAGTTGAACAAATAAAAGACGCACTCAGCTACAGACAAATGATCGCTGAAGTCAAACGACATGAAATTACTTATGCCAGTTTTCTGTGATAATAATTTTTTTATCAGTGCAGTAACTTGAATCACATACATACATACCGTATATAGTTAATATCATTACCGCTTTTCATAAATTTTGTTTATAAATTTTGCTCTACTGTTTGTATATTTTATCAAGTTGTTGAGGGGGAAGTGGTGACTATGCATGAATTTAATTTGTTAGATAAGGTTATGATTTTGCTTATTTACGAATTTCAATTTGAAAGCCCTCCCCAACGTATTTTGTTTCTAATCCTTTTTTATTTTTAATTCAGATACCATGTCGACTATCGGCGATCGGGTACTCAACATATCACTGCCGAAAATCGGAGAGAAAAGCCTTTTTACACGCGATCTGGAAGATGCGCTGCGCAATGGTGGCGTAGATTTTGTAGTACATTCGTTAAAGGATCTACCTACTGCTTTGCCTACGGGCATGGCAATTGGCGCCGTACTTGAACGAGAAGATGCTAGAGATGCCTTGGTGCTGCGAGAAGACTACAAGGGTCATACAATTGAAACGCTGCCCGAGGGTTGTGTTCTAGGTATGTAATAGAAATCTAGCGTTATGCTCAAAACCTAAAATCTAATAATTTCTCTTCTTTTTATAGGCACTTCTTCGTTGCGCCGCACTGCTCAAATTCGTCGTCAGTATCCCCATCTGACCGTTTGCGATATACGCGGCAATTTAAACACGCGCTTAGCCAAATTGGATGCACCCAATTCGAAATTCGCCGGCATAATACTAGCACAAGCCGGACTTGTTCGCATGGGCTGGGATAGCCGCATTAGCCAAGTACTCGAACCGACTGATTTGCTTTACGCAGTTGGGCAAGGCGCTCTGGCGGTCGAATGTCGCGCCAATGATCTAGAAGTGCTGGGCATGTTGCGAAGTTTAATGTGTCTTTCGACAACCTGCCGCATACTGGCCGAACGCAGCTTCCTGAAAACTTTGGGTGGAGGTTGTAGTGCACCTGTTGCGGTTTGGAGTAATTTAGATGGCGATCTATTGGAAACAAATGCAAATCATGCCAGTAGTGCGCTTTCATTGGTAGGTGCCGTCTGGAGTTTAGATGGCTCCACAGAAATACGTGACAAAAAGGCCTGTACGTTTGCCATTGTTGAAGTAAATAAGAAAGAGCATGCCGACAATGGTAATTTGGTGCAAGAAAATGAAGACGACGACGATAGCAGCGATCAACCGCCTACTAAACGACGGCGAAGCAATGAGTCCGGTAGTCCAGTGCTGCAACATAGTCCGCCCGTTATTAACGACGATGCCGAAGCGGAGAAGGTAGCCGGTGCCTTTAATATGGGGGAAATTATTGAAAAGCACATCAGCCTAGCACAGCATTGTCCAGTAATAAGCGCTGACTTGAATAAGATTGACACCATTGGCAATGCCGGAGATGCCAATGGCAATAGTAATGTAAATTTGGATCTGCGTGCCGGTGGCGATTCCAATGTGAACAATCCACATTGTCCGCTGAAAATGAATGTGGGTCAAGACTTCATGGGTGAATGCCCATTTGTGAGTAAAGAAGAAAAGGTAGCATTAGCTACCGCGGGGAAATGTCCCGTAACAAATGAGCTTGCAAACAAGCAGTATGATGAAACCGACAATGCTGCCATTGCGGCAGTGCCATCTACCTCAAAATGCCCGTTCGCCAGCATGCATGGCGGCGCAAATGGCAACGAATACTCAGCCAGCGCAGCAGACGCTGTAGCCGGCAAATGCCCGTTCCTACAGAAAACCGTTAAGATGTTTGATTACGCAGATGAAGAGAAGCCACAGCCGAAGTCAGTGCCGGTGTTGATCGAAGATGTGGAGAATCTTTATTGTGGTTTGTACCAGCATGCGTGTTACAATCGAGAATTGTATATACGAAGTAATGCTCTGGGACAGCAACTTGCTGAGGAGCTGATTAAGAAAGGTGCCTTAGAAGTTATGAAGTGCGCACAAGCGGAGATACATAGCAAAGCATAGAGGGGAAAAAGCTAGGTCTTGTTCGAGTTGCAATCACAACCGCAGTGTTGCAACAGTCCTGCAAATTTTCATCAGCGCTACAGTGTTGCTGCTTTAATTACGTGCCTCGAACAGGCCTCTATTTAGACACGAGCGGTTTCGTACTAGAGTAGGAAATGTTTTTTTTTCCTTAATTTTTTGCTTGTTTCTCCATGACATCTACATTTAGCAATGTAATCTAAAAGTAATGGTTTTTTTTTTGAAGAAGTTTAAATTGGTCAGTAAATATTATTATATAGTCATAAAAAAGACAATAAAACAAAGTTTATCATAGTGAGGAATTGTGGACAATTTTTTCCCATTTGTTAATTGCAATTTTTTAGCTTTTTTATGTTTGTGTAATTATTTGTTGAACGCTCTTTAGTCCGAAGTTTATTATTTTTTTTATTGTACCTAGTTGTTAAAACATTTGTAATACACATTAGATAATGGCTTTGCAAAGGTGGCATGTAAACGAGATGGATTCATTTTGTTGAACATATTTATTATAAACATGTGGATTCGAGATGTACATATATACATAGATACATATGTATGTGCATACATTTGTAATATCATTTACGGCAAAATAAAACAAAATCATTGGAACAAAGTATTCGCTTTATTTCTCTAATTTCTAATAGGATGTACTATATAGTAGGTGTTCATACAAATGTATGTACATATACACATATTTTCGTTAGGATCTATTTCAAAAATGGAAATCGACAGATCCGTCAGCGAGTAACAACTTATCGATACGAAAAGTTTAAACAAAATGTTATGTTGGAAGACTTCATGGCGCCATCGGAAGATTGTTTTAGTTTCTAATAATTTGAGCTGTTATAAAAAACTTTTCCTTTTATACTTGATTCTTTTCGTAAAATGTATTTATCAAAAAACTATTAAATAGATATTCAAACAACTTAATATCCAAATTTTGCTAATGAAAAATAAGCTACCCGATAATGCCTACAAAATAAAAATTTTAGAAAGTATCTCAATTACCATTCAAGCTCATCACTTCTGGATGTTTTTCATGCATATGTTGTTGCATTTTCGATCGTTTGCTAAAACGTTTCGTACAGCTGGGATATTGGCATGCTAGCTTGTTGTCGAAACACTTCTCACTAAACATATGAGCCTCATATTTTTCCACTGACCGGAATTGTGCATCACATTTGGGGCAATTTTTTACATGATCGCCGCGATGCTGCTTATCCATATGTTCGCGTAACTTATCTACCATCGAAAATGCTTTACCGCAGACAACGCAAATCTCTTTTTGTTGGGATTTCTCGCCATTGAGAATTCGGACATTTGCCGGCTCTTCTTCCCTGGACTCTATATGCTTTGATTGCTTAGACTTTTTTGGTGTTTCTTCAACTCGTCGTTTCTTAGCTGATTGATCTTGATCTTCACCCGAGTCTGAATGTATGGCTGGCGAATCACTCACTGTATTCAAATCGTAGTGACTATGTTTATTTGATACGTGGCTCTGTAGTAAGCTATAGCGCTCGTATGCAGCTGAACAGTAAAGACATTTGTAAATATCGCTATCGATTACACCATGCTGACTGATCATGTGTGCTTTATATATTTTTCTCTTTATGCTTTCAAAATCGCAAAAAGAACATTGGAAAATCCACTCAACGGTGGACGTTTCACTTGAGCTCAAATCATTACGTTTCCTCTTTGAGGGCGTTTGAAAAACAAGGTCTTGCTGGTTCTGTTTTTCATCGGCAATGCTGATAATTGAACCATTCATTTCCTGTTCACCGTATCCTTCACAATCTTCTTCTTGGCCTTTTTCTAATTCTGGTTCTTCTTGCTCTACTTTTATGGCTATGAAGTCTTCTTTGTCTCCCGTTCTGGACGCTTTCAAATTTGCTGCCGCAACAGACTTGCGTGTTTGCAGTTTCTGTTTGGGCTTATTTTCATGCTCATAAGCAATATGATTTTGTAATGCAGATTGCCGTGCATATGTGCTGGCGCAACGCTTACACTTAAAAATCCGCGAATCCTCAATTTTATGCTTGCTTTTCATGTGTCTTTTGTACATTTTAGCATGCACTGTTTTATATTTACAGTGTGTGCACTCGAATTCAAAAGATGCATTCGGGTCATCAGCTTGGCTGTGCTCGTTAGTAGTGTTAACAATTGAAATCTCATTGTCCAGTTGATTTTGGATGGTCGTGCTGCTTAGTACAGACGGAGCATCAAAGGCAATGGTTTTACGTCGCTGGCGTTTCGGGCGCGGTTTATTGTTATGAACACATGCAATGTGATTTTGTATACCATTGATGCGCTGATATGTTTCTTGGCAATGCATGCACTGATAGATTCGTGGGTTATCTACCTTATGCTTATTAAGAAGGTGCCTTTTGTAAATTTTGGGTTTTTTTGTTGTCAACTCACAGTGCGTACAATGAAACGTCCAGGAGTCATTCCGTTTGGAGGCATCTTTTGTTTTTGAACTGTCAACTTCTTCATTCGCTTCTTCATTACTTTGGTCATCCGGTTCATCATTGCTTTCTTCCTGTTCGTTGTGTGATGAGGCGATATTTAAACGGCCTTTCTGAATTTTTCTTGTGCTAGGCAAGGATTTTGAGAGACGTTCTAAAACAATTTCTGTTTTTATAAGACCCGCCGAACAGCCGGCGCAGATAAGGTATTTTGGAGGGAACTCAACCTGTTGGAAGAAAATGATTGTTATCGTTTCGTTAGGTTATTGCATTTTACTCACATGATCACCAATTATAAAGTTTATTATACTAGACAATTGTGTGCCTAGTACTCTTTCCTTGGGATTAAATAGTTTGGAATACTTATTCTTACACAAACTGCACGTATCCATTTTGGTTATCTTCCTGAAGCCGACTTTAATAAAAAATCGTGGTTCACGTCTCTTCTTCATGTTCCACGGACAGCATTGGGAGCGGTGAGATCAGTGCACGGACTTCACCACTTAATTGGTAGATCTACCAGTGTTGCCAGAAAATTTACCAAATTCCTCAAAAGCAAATGAAAAATCCTCAAAATCCGAACAAATTAGTCAAAATTTTCTTATTACAGATATAAGTATATTGCATAATGGCTGCATTTCTTTATTCATTCTGAACGTTTGGAATAAGCTTTTTTGTTTATTTATTCTTTAGAACGTTCCTGTTGATATGTTGACGTATATTTCAAACGCATTCTGTTTATTCCGGCTGTGAAATGGGATTATTCGGAATGTATAAAGAAACGCAGCCTGTATGTTCTTGTGGTGTGATTGTACCAGCTGATGGTGCGACTTCAAAAACTATTTGAAAATTTTATGATTGTACCAGCATGCGGGTGTCGTAAGTGGTGAAATTAGCTCAATTTTCTAAGAAAAAAGTATTGAGGCGGAAATTTCTTCACTATATGAGTCAAAGCCGTTTATGTGGAAGATTAAGTTGACGATATTGCAGTTGGGAAATAAAAAAAAATATTTTTAACAAAATACTCAACAATTTTGATGAGCTTGAGGCCGTTTTAAGTGAAAACTTATTGTGGAAAAGCAACAATAATTTGAAAAAATGGTAGAAGTGATAGCTATTTCGGAAATCACCACATTTCCTCATCAGACTTCTTTCAGTAGGATTCGAACCGACGATCACCACTGACTCAGCCAGTTGCCTACGCACTGTGCTAAGTTTGCCTTGCTAATTCTTGTTGCTTATTTCCACCATTTCACTTTGCTAAGCCAACTACAACCAAGCGCAGCTATTCCGCTGCAATTCACTTGATCATGTGCTTGTTGGTTTTTGTTAATTTTTCTGTAGTAGTTCTGGCTTGTAGTTCAACAATTCAACCAGAAGCTGACATAGACGCGCACATGGTTATTATGCCCGAGAGCTCTGCGTATCTCTGCGAAATCATTCCCATAGCGCGCTCTTACTCCGCTGCTATAATTGCTAATGTAATAGAGTCCACATTCCTTCCTTCCTTCAAAATATGTAAAATTAAACAATTTTACTATAAATAAGCACTTCACGAATGTTTTTTTTAATTCCTTTCCACTTTGTTGTCCTTCATTCAGTTATCTTCGAAAAACAACTGATAGTTGGAAATGCTGCACATGTCTCCGCAAGGGTTGCAGCATGTGGATTTTTCGTTTCTCGTAGCATAGCTACGAATTACGAATTACGAAAATTCGGGTTCAAGAATAAGGGGGGAAATTTATTTTTCATCTACCAAAAAGATGCTTCTTTCCCCACGCTCTAATTAATTATTTTACGTGTATTTATTTTATATGGCTAATAAAATTACCAAATAACTACATTTTCTGAAAATTCTGTGATATTTTTCACTTTTGTTTTTATAAAATTTGCTTTCGGATTTAACAACAGCAGTTATTTCAAATTGCCCTTTTGCACATTTGTGTCCGAACAAAAAGTCCGGGCTGTTGCGTGCACAAAGAAGAAGACATTTACGATCCAAAAGTGGAACGTATTCGCTCTCTATTACCCATTTTTCTAGCGTGAGGAACGCTTTCTGGGCTGTTTGGGGCAGTGTAATCAAACGAACACACAGCGCTCATGAACCACAGCGCTCAGGTTTCAACTTCTTTACAATTTCTGCTTTGTTCACAAAATATTTTTACTTGTGTATGTAAGTATGTACGTATATAGATATTTGTACTTATCGTACACATATTTTGGAGGTAGAAGTCATTAGGCTGTGCAATGAATAGCAGCAACATTCAGCTTATGACTTGCTTGTACGGTTAACTGATCCGAAGATGTATTTTAAGTACGTATGAAAATATATACAAATGTACATATGTACATTGTACAAATGTATATA
>NW_023458559.1:42503077-42516626 GCF_013731165.1 Rhagoletis pomonella | reverse complement strand
TTTTTTTTTTTTTTTTTTTTTTTTTTTTTTTTTTTTTTTTTTACAGCATTTTGTCAAGACCTGCCTTGTGCAGAAATTTTACTACCTCCTTGTAGTAGAATAAATTCTTTGTTACCCAAATTTCCTTAAGCTCTTTAAACTTATTAAAAATCATAAATTCGTTTCTAATTGTACCATACTTAGTGCACTCAAAGATCAAGTGCTCAGCAGTTTCTATGGCGCTACAGCTGTGACACCAATTGGATACTTCTGGTTTGAATTTACTGAGATACTCTTTGCCATACGTTTTACCTACTATCAGTCTATTCAGTAGCTTTGTGTCATATGCGTCATAGTCCCAGTTTTTGTCCCTGAACCATGGTCTTTTTTCCCTGTTCATAATGCTGTTTACCATACTTTCGTCCCATCTGTTACTCAAAATTTTGACCTCATTTCTCCATTCATCCCACAGACAGTTGCTCACTCTATTAAGCATCTCACTCGGTGTCAGGTCTACTTTAAGCGTCAAGCCCTGCGTCACTGCAGCTTTGGCCGCAAAATCAGCTTTCTCATTGAACCCGATCCCAACATGCGCAGGGACCCAAATAATGCGTACCTCCTCTAATACCGACCTTCCGATATCATTATGTATGTCAGCTACAACGTAGTTGTTAGTTCGGTCACATTTTAGCGCTTTCACAGCCTGCAAACTATCTGTGAATATGCAAATTTTTTTGTCTTTCACTCTTTTTGCAATCACAATGCATTGCTTTACAGCGACCAGCTCCCCAAAGGTAGACGCGTAAGTTTCTTCTAACTTGTATAAAAATGAAATCCCTTGCCTCATGTCATGCACCGCACAACCCACCACTCCTTCAGATACAGACGCATCCGTCGAGTACAGGTGAAAACCTTTATCCTCTAAACTACTCTTTTCCCCATAGTATAAAGCCTTCAGTTGTTCACTCGAAAAATTAGCTTTGGAACCTTTTAGCCTCGAGGAGACCAAACTCAGCTTCTCGTGTCTGCTAAATAAAACATTAGTATTCAACCTATCAAAGTAAGATTTGAACTTGTTGTATGTGTACCCGTAACTCGATTTCCTAGCATAGCTTTCCTCAACCTCCCTTTTCAAACTCGAGTTGATAAACCACTGCTTTGACATTTCTCTCGACGTTAACCATATAGCTCTTTTCTGCGGTGGAAGCTCACATGCAATTGCATATCTTGCATAAGTCGGCGTGTTTGGCGGAACCCCTAAACATCTTCTTAGAGAGTCATTTAATATGGTGCATAGCTGCTTATTATACCCCTCGGGCATGTTAGCAAAAGTGGTATTAGCGTACTCTGCTTTTGAACGAACAAATGATTTGTACAGCTTCAATCCTACCATCGGGGTTAACCCAGCTTTTATAGATGTAATTCTTGCCAGCAAATTTTTTCCCGGCACAATAGATTTCTTGACATTTCCTATGTGCTCTTTAATTGTGGAATTAGCGCTTATTACCCTTCCTAACCATCTCATTTTTTCCACTTGCTCCACATTGCAACCATTTACTCTCACATTAAACTGTTTTCTTCTACCCATCGTCATCACCATAAATTTTGTTTTATTTAAGTTGAACTTGAGACCCAACGATTCACACAAACTATGCATTTCCGCAATTTTATTAGTAAACTCATTACATGCTACCTCCTCATTTCTGCTGTGCGTTATTATAGCAAAGTCATCCGCATATTGAAAAAGATGAGTATTCTCATTACAGACAGAGTGCAGTTTTGCGGTATAAATGTTGAATAATATCGGAGAGAGACAGCTTCCCTGTGGCAATCCATTGTTTACTTCAACAGAGCATTTACCCAACGTCAGAATTCGCTTGGAAAAAAGATTTATAATCCCATCACAAATTTTTGGATTCATGCCATGTCGCATAAGTATCCTATGCAACATAACTAAATCCACGCAGTTGTACGCATCAGAGAGATCTATTACCCCCAGAAATACCTTTTCACTCCTGCACTTCCTATCTGCTATCAATTGAAGCGCTTCATTCATGCACATTGTTGCAGAACGCTGCTTCCTGTATGCAAAACTTCTTTGCGGTATTATGTTACCATCCTCCACAAATTTCATAATTTCTTCTTTAATTAGCATATTAATACATTTGGCTACAACTGAAATTAGGGAGATGGGACGATAATTGCAAATATTTTCACGATCCCTACCCGCTTTTGGAATAGGTACTATTCTTATATTTCTCCACTCTTTTCTTACTATATTTTTATTGAAGTGCTCCTCCAATGAATTCACAAACGCTTTTTTTGCCTCTACCGTCAAATTCTTTAACATTTCATATGTGACATTATCCATACCTGCTGCAGTCAATTTTTTTTTGCTAATTAGTAACTCAAAATCTTCATAAGAAAAATTTACATTAACATTCGCCACTTTTTGTTGTTCAGTTATCATTTGAGCCCTATCCACAGTTGCCCCCTCAACCTGTCGAACCTGATCCTTCAGAAAGCTCAGAAACTTCTCATTGTTCTCATCCTCCCAATTGCTACAACAATACTCTGTTCCACCTTTCATGTTGCCAATAAATTTCCAGGCCTCTCTTGAATTCGAATTACAGTTGATTTCATCAATTTTCCTCTTGAAACTGCTACTTTTAGCCTCTTTTACCTTCTTTTTCCATTCTACCTCTAACCTCACAGCTTCTTCCATATCCTGCACCTCATTAGATTTACTGGCTTTTTTCCTTGCTATCACAAGAAATCTATACATTTTTCCCATTTCATCATTCCACCATGCTTTCGGCGTGTGTTTGTACCTATTTAAGTCAATTGTTGCTTCTTTCCTTGCTTTTTTAACTCCTGCCTCAAAATTATTCATAGTTGTAAAATTAATCTTTTTGATATTACTAAGTAGCTTATTTTTTGAGATGAAGTTGTTAGGTAACTTACCTATGTTATCTATCTCAATTACAATTGGTAGATGATGACTACCACCCAAATACGCTCTATGACAACACCACCTAATATCATTTGTTAAATTAGTGAACGCCAGATCCAGCACTGAGCCTGAGCTACCATTCACACTACCCACATTCATAAAAGTTTTATCTCCTTTATTCACGCACTTCAGGTTAGCATTTCTGACACCATTCGCCAAAATCTTGCCCTTAGGGTGGCTGACATCATCCCCCCACTTTGCATTCCTCGCATTGAAATCCCCAAACAATACCACGTTCGTGAATTTGCCGAGAAACAGCAACAATCGACTAACCACTGCTTCAAATATCTTGCTGTTGATGTTAGGTGGAAAATACACCGAACAGATGACTAGATTAGTCACCAAGCTTGTCGTTCTCGCAATCAAAATATCATATTGCGACCTATACTTTATTTTCTTAAAGCCAATCCCTTTTTTAAAACCTATTGCAACTCCTGCATATCCATCCGCTCTTGTTTTTTTAATCAAATTAAAACCCATAAGTTTGTGATTTTCCACCTTTTCATCATGGGAAAAAATTTCTTGCAACCCTACAATACTTATATCGTTCCTATTTATGAAAAAGTCTAAATTGTTTTTGTTCGCCTTTAGGCTTTGTACATTATATTGTAGAATTTTTATCTGGCTCATTATTAGTGTTTGAACTTGTAACATAAACCCCATTAACCTCTTTCAAAGTATCTCCTATCTTTCTCAAAATTGGTTCACTTTCATCAATTTCAAACTTCTTAGTCAATAACGCCACTAACCTTTCTACTTCCGAAACTTTTGCCCAGCTTGGACTATCAAAAACCGTGTTTTTAGCCACCTTATCTTGTTTTTCCTTCACTACCTCAGGTTTATCTTTCCTCTCATTTCTTTTAGCCATATGCGCGTAACTAAAGGAGGTTATTCTCCTGTTAACCACCATATCATTATTTACACGGTTATTTTGCGCCCCAGAAATGGTAGGAAAATTCTCCTGATCATCATCCAGCAGTGCAAAACGATTATTTTGATCAATGACCTCTTTGTATGAATCTATAGCCTCTCTTTTTGAAATTTTCTTTATCGTCATTATCTCCAGAAGTTCTTTTTCCCTTTTCCATACCTGACAAACACTGTTATTCACCGAAGTATGCCCCACGTTTCCGCAAAGAATGCAATTATTGGCTTTTACCTCACACTGACTTCCGCAACCTTCCTCCTTACCACACATAATGCATCTGTTCCTGCCTCTACACCCCATTCTGGTATGCCCCAAGCGTCCGCAATTGTAACACTGCTTTACCCTGGGTACAAAGTGCTTGACTTTAAAGTTTACATAAAAAATTTTAATCTCATTAGGAATCTCGTTCCCTTCAAACCCTATTTTCACTGCCAGAGTCGGTATTAAATTGTCTCTGCAATTTGGGTCCCTGCGCATTATTCTGGTCACACTGGTAATTTTACAATCAGATACTATATTATTCTTTATCTCAACTTCAGAGAAGTCTGTCGGTATTTGCGTAATCACTCCCACTGTTTCAATCATGCTTTTAGGAATGAAGCTCCTAATGAGATTCACTGCCAGCAAATGATTGCTTAAACTTTTGTTAGCATCTTCATGCGTGTAGAAATAAATTTTAAACAGAGATCTCCCTACCGCTTTTATAGTCTTAATCCCTTCAACTTTGAAATTTTTAATTTTGTTCCATAAAAAAAGTCCATTTCTCATCCTATCATTTTCACATAAGGGGCTCTTAGACGTGTCGAACAACACACAAAAGTCACCCTTGTAGCTGCTTGAGTATGTAAAAGTATTTACACTCACCATCCTTGACCTTGCCTCATCGTTATTACTCTTGCTGCTAACGCCTGGCCCATTAGTGTAACCCACTGCATTTGTACCCTCGCTTTGCGAATTTGTCCCGTTGCTAACGCTTTGCATAACTGTACCCTTGCCCAAGTTGCAAAGTGTGTCTGTGATCTCACTTTGAGAATTTGTCATATTACGAACCGTCTGTGCAACTGTACTTTCGTCCATGTTGTCAAAAAAACCTTTTTTAACCACTAAACCTTGCATCGGTATTTGCTGATCCTTAATTTTGTTCGACTTATTCGGTTTTCCATTAAGCACTTTTGCTTGCTTATTGCAATCTTCGTCCGTACCTGATTCTAATAAGCCATCATTAATACCTTTGATATTCCTTCTTCTACTTCTTCTACGCTTAACACTCTTCCAACTCTGCACCTCTGCAAACCAACTTGCAGGCAGGTTAGAGTCAGAAGAAATTGCCTCAGCGCCATCGGGCGCTGAAGCGTCCTCCATTTTGTCTCACAGCCGCACGCGCAACCACGAGGCACCCAACAGTACAAAAAGAAACTTACCAAAAAAGCCACTTCAAATTCGACTTCTGCGTAAAAAAACTGCACTCCGGCTTCGATCCTTCAAATGCTGTAATTTTTTAACCATTTACACAATTTTAGCTAACAAATTCTGTTCCAATTACAAATTTGTCTTTCACACAAAATCTAAGCCTTTATACACCGTCCTTACACAATGGCCGCTGAATTCGAATCCCTTCTTCATGTTCCACGGACAGCATTGGGAGCGGTGAGATCAGTGCACGGACTTCACCACTTAATTGGTAGATCTACCAGTGTTGCCAGAAAATTTACCAAATTACTCAAAAGCAAATGAAAAATCCTCAAAATCCGAACAAATTAGTCAAAATTTTCTTATTACAGATATAAGTATATTGCATAATGGCTGCATTTCTTTATTCATTCTGAACGTTTGGAATAAGCTTTTTTGTTTATTTATTCTTTAGAACGTTCCTGTTGATATGTTGACGTATATTTCAAACGCATTCTGTTTATTCCGGCTGTGAAATGGGATTATTCGGAATGTATAAAGAAACGCAGCCTGTATGTTCTTGTGGTGTGATTGTACCAGCTGATGGTGCGACTTCAAAAACTATTTGAAAATTTTATGATTGTACCAGCATGCGGGTGTCGTAAGTGGTGAAATTAGCTCAATTTTCTAAGAAAAAAGTATTGAGGCGGAAATTTCTTCACTATATGAGTCAAAGCCGTTTATGTGGAAGATTAAGTTGACGATATTGCAGTTGGGAAATAAAAAAAAATATTTTTAACAAAATACTCAACAATTTTGATGAGCTTGAGGCCGTTTTAAGTGAAAACTTATTGTGGAAAAGCAACAATAATTTGAAAAAAATGGTAGAAGTGATAGCTATTTCGGAAATCACCACATTTCCTCATCAGACTTCTTTCAGTAGGATTCGAACCGACGATCACCACTGACTCAGCCAGTTGCCTACGCACTGTGCTAAGTTTGCCTTGCTAATTCTTGTTGCTTATTTCCACCATTTCACTTTGCTAAGCCAACTACAACCAAGCGCAGCTATTCCGCTGCAATTCACTTGATCATGTGCTTGTTGGTTTTTGTTAATTTTTCTGTAGTAGTTCTGGCTTGTAGTTCAACAATTCAACCAGAAGCTGACATAGACGCGCACATGGTTATTATGCCCGAGAGCTCTGCGTATCTCTGCGAAATCATTCCCATAGCGCGCTCTTACTCCGCTGCTATAATTGCTAATGTAATAGAGTCCACATTCCTTCCTTCCTTCAAAATATGTAAAATTAAACAATTTTAGTTACTATAAATAAGCACTTCACGAATGTTTTTTTTAATTCCTTTCCACTTTGTTGTCCTTCATTCAGTTATCTTCGAAAAACAACTGATAGTTGGAAATGCTGCACATGTCTCCGCAAGGGTTGCAGCATGTGGATTTTTCGTTTCTCGTAGCATAGCTACGAATTACGAATTACGAAAATTCGGGTTCAAGAATAAGGGGGGAAATTTATTTTTCATCTACCAAAAAGATGCTTCTTTCCCCACGCTCTAATTAATTATTTTACGTGTATTTATTTTATATGGCTAATAAAATTACCAAATAACTACATTTTCTGAAAATTCTGTGATATTTTTCACTTTTGTTTTTATAAAATTTGCTTTCGGATTTAACAACAGCAGTTATTTCAAATTGCCCTTTTGCACATTTGTGTCCGAACAAAAAGTCCGGGCTGTTGCGTGCACAAAGAAGAAGACATTTACGATCCAAAAGTGGAACGTATTCGCTCTCTATTACCCATTTTTCTAGCGTGAGGAACGCTTTCTGGGCTGTTTTGGGCACCCGCGGGCTCATGTGGAACAAACCTAGTGTATGGGAAAATACCATGAACCAAAAATACAGGATCACGTGAGAACGCGACGTTGTATTTGTAACTGGTTTTGAGAAAAAAGTTTGCGAAAGCGGGTTCGTCAGCTGAGCGTTTGTTTACATCACAAGCACCACTAATTTACACTTTTATTCAAGTAAAGAAGAGTTAATTCAACATGACAACACATTTTAAATCATTTTGTTGCATCATTTTACCTAAATTTTGCGTTTAAAGAGGCTGACAATAATTTTGGCTAATTTTGGTTTTCGTTGTTTTCTTTGCTTTGTTTACTTTTCGCTCGTTTCCAGTGAAACAAGATGGCGTAGAACCCGCTAAAAAATCGAATTTTTTTACTATCCTGTTCTTACGTGATCTTGTGTCTTTCGTTCATGGGAAAATACCATATATGTAATACTCCTATATTGGCAGTAAGAGCTAGTACCATCCGAAAACACTACAGTACAGATATATCGATTAACAGGTACGAAAGAAAAGGAACACATACGTTTATAAAAAAACATGTACACGACACATTTACAAAAACGGCACTCAAGTACAAGCAAGACTTGACGTGTCTGAAAGGGGACTTACATATATGGAAAATACTAAAGTAGGTGTACGATAAAAGCAACTGAAAACCGATTATGTTTGTACACACCGACCAGCGGGAATATAATGACCCTTATTTATTTGCAAATTCGTCTTTTATAGAAGGCTACAAACGGTACAATAGCGTGATTTGTTAACGTTAGATTTCATGATGTTTACAGGTTCAAGAATATTATATATAAAGATGGAAGTATGTATGTATGTATGCAAAACATAAATAATCGAATGACACTTAAGGCTAGTTCAGAGTGCAGCCGCGAATGACACTAACAGCCAGTTTCACCAAACTATTTAAGAGGAAATTAACTTTAATTTAATTTTTTATTTAAATCTCATTTTAATTATTTTCAGTTTCAATAAACTATTTATTTAAGTGAGTAAAAAGTGGTTGTAAAACAGACTAGGACTAGCTTTCGCTTTCATTTGTACTGAGAGCTTTTGAAAGCTTTGGCACGCTGTGTTGTAAAAGCAGGGCTGGTATACAAGTAAGCAGCAGATGCACAATGATCAGGTGATTAAACGTGTAACACCTCTGAGTGTGGTTATTCTGATTTAACTTTTATTTAAGTGCAGAGCATAGCCCATATATGTAATACTAGGTTCATTCCTTATCTTTTTGGACTAAAATCTGAAAAGTGTCAAAATGTCAGAGCGTAAGCAAAATGCGCTCACTAAAAGAGAGTAACAGGAAAAGTAAAGGAACGCAAAAAACCAAATTTTTAGTCCAAAGAATGGCAACAACAAAACTAACGTCAAATAAGAACAGAAATGTATGTACAAAACACATTCACACAAGCACAAGCACAATAAACACTTGCTATATCAATTATTTTTTGCCTCCTTCCAATTTCAATTCATTTCTTTTACTTTTTAGATTATTCTCACTTTTTGCGTATTCTTTAATTTCCGTTAATTTAAATTCAGTTGAGTTTGACACTTTTCAGGATTTTGCCAGAAAAAATTCTTCTGACTAAATCTGACTACTTCGGACTGATGAGAGTCGCTCTCACTGACTGTTGCTCTCTCATTTTTGCTGTCATTTCCGAGTTAAGGAACGCTTTTTGGACTAAATCTGACTACTTCGGACTTTTTCTGGGAGATAAGGAACGCGCATACTTCTATACTGGCAGTAAGCTAACTTCTCACTGCCGTCCCTAAATTGGAGCGCTAAGCGTTGCGTTATCCATTGTCGACGAGTGTCAGCGCGCGCTATCCCCAAATCAACGCATCGTAATTTTTGACGTTTTCTCAGATCCTCTCGTTTTTATTCTCGTTTCCTCTTTCACTTTTTTGTCCTTTCTCTTTCTTTCCGTCTTCCGCATCCAACTTCGACACGTAACGCCCTGTCAAAAATGAAAATTCCATTTGCTCGGCGTTAGCGCCGCGTTATTGTGGGATGCTTCATACAAATTGTATGGGCATGAGGATTTTTGACAGTTGTTTGGCGCTTGACGCGCCAATTTAGGGATGGCAGTCAATGTGTAACAGGCTAACCTAATATTCGCGGCTTGCGTTTTGGAACGCATGCCGTCGAATTTGTTTTTTTGCGTCACCCGAAATTGACTTGCATGCGTTTGCATTTGATTTCATTGAGCGAAACGTCAAATCAAAATGTCACGCAGAACAAAAATTGGAAATTGAGTTAGCTTCATACGCACGCCGTTCAATTTCGGTTGATCTCATACAAGTTGCATGTGCATGAGAAATTTTTGACAATAAATTGGCGGCGTGCGTGAATATTAGGTTAGCCTGTAAGCATTCCGAAATCAAAGCGAGACAGTCTAGTACCGTTTTTGTCAATGTATTGTGTACTTGAGTGCCGTTTTTGTATATGTGTTGTGTACATGTTTATTTATAAACGTATGTGTTCCTTTTCTTTCGTACGTGTTTATTGATATATCTGTACTGTAGTGTTTTCGGACGGTACTAGCTCTTACTGCCATTATAGGAGTATTACATATATGAGTAAACCCTTTACATAGTTCTTGAAATTACATTTATGCTAACCTTTGTTATAAAATTAATAGCTAAGATAATTTTTACAAGGCTGTTTGAGACTTTAATTATTATTTTTCAATGTTCATTTCAAGAATTGACACATGTATTAACAGGGTTGCATCGGGATAAACTCTGTTTCAAAGTGTGTTTGATCGACTCATTTCTTGTGTTGCATATAAACACTCGCATTTCAAGCGAGCTACACTGACACGCGTAAATTCGATGCCGCGTTTGATGCTATATAAACAGGTCGACAACAGTCGACCGGCATTTCATTTTAAGCATCAGTAAATATACAAGATGGAATAACACCATTAGGTGAGTTGATAGGCAGGTCTAATATTCTATTCAATTGGGAGTAGGATTTTCAACATCGACTTTTCCGATACCGATATTGTTCAGCCCGATATGCATTTTTACATGCAAAGAATTAAATCGATTCATGATATCGATACTTTCTTAAATATTGCACATTCCTATTTCCGATTGCGATTTCCGAAAAGTGACAGAAATTTGTATAAGTTAGCTTTTTTTGTTGTCAGCTCAGAGTGCGTACAAAGAAACGTCGACGCGTCATCCGGTTTGGATGCATCTTGGTTTTGTGACCTGTCAACTTCTTCATCCGCTTTCTCTTTACTTTGGTCTTCCCATTCTTCATTGTTTCCATCCTGCTCGTTGTGCGATGAGGCACTTTTTGATCGGCTTTTCTTAAAATTTCTAGTGGCGGTCAAGGATTTCGAGAGATGTTTTACAACAATTTCTGTGTTTATCAGACCCACCGAACATTCGATGCAGATTAGGTATTTTGGAGGGAAATCAACCTGTTGTAAGAAAAAGGTTTGATATTATTTCCATCACGTTTTTGCATTTTACTCACATGATCACCAATTATAAAATTTATTGCACCCGACAATTGCGTGCCTAGTACTCTTTCATTAGGATTATAGAGTTTGCAATACTTTTTCTTACACAAACTGCACGTATCCATTTTGTTAATTTTGCTACTCAATCAAGGCGTATCAACTACAGGTGATAGCGATAGGAGCCATGCTTCTTCTTACTGCCATACCTACCTGAACAAAAGCGTCAGCGCTAGGAATGTTCGATATCGTATCGATTATTCTGAATATCGATATTTCATGGCACGATAATCGATTTTTTGAATCTGTATTCGATATTTAAGTTGAAATTTATTTTTAATCTACAAAAAAATGTATGGGTGAATACTAAAGTAGGTTTAATCAGCAGCTTGTGTGATTTATTTAGCTCTTAAGTTTGACAAACCGCTTGAGTCGACGGGCATGCCATTTTAATCCTCAGTAAATATACAAGATGGAAATAACACAATTAGGTGAGTTGACAGGCAGGTCTAATATTCTACTCAATTGGGAGTAGGATTTTCAATATCGATATTTCCGATCTCCATATTGTTCAGCCCAATATATCGCCAAATCGATTTTACATGCAATGCATGAAATCGATTCATGATATTGATATTTTCTTAAATATCGAGTCAGCGTTGTCTGGCTGTCAAAAAATTCTCATGCCCATACAATTTTGACACACATCTGTCAAAACTTGTCGTTCACATGCGAATGCTTTGCGTACGCACACAATAGAGTGTGAGCTTGAAAAAAGCATATAACGCCTTTTAAATTAGTTTTTATTCTATACTTCTGAAAGATATTTTAATTCTCTGTCTTTTGATGTATCAACTATTGCAAAAATTAATTAATAACGAAGATATTGGTCAAAATAAAAAGCTCACGCTCACGCTCGCATTGAACTGTATATCAGGCTTAACGCGGCGTCAACGCTGAGCGGTGGGAAAACCCGATTTTGACCGGACGTTAGGTATTGAAGTTGGCTGCAGAAAACAGCGAAACTGTCATTTTCGTGTTACACACAAACAAACCTATGCTTATGGTTGGTCAAGGATAAATTCGCCTTGTTGTTGGTGTTATTTCTGCATTTGACGTAGCGTTGACGCTTTTGTTTAAGTATGTCAGTTCCGCGCTAAGAATGTTCGATATTTAAGAAAGTATCGATGTCATGAATCGATTTAATTCATTGCATGTAAAATCGATATGGCGATATATCGGGCTGAACAATATCGATATCGGAAAAATCGATGTTGAAAATTCTACTCCCAATTGAATAGAATATTAGACCTGCCTGTCAACTCACCTTATTGTGTTATTTCCATCTTGTATATTTACTAAGGATAATGCCTGGGTTATAATGGACGTAACGGAACGGAGTGAACTGTCTCTTAATTATCTATTGTATGGGAAATGAATGCAAATGGTTATAATGTACGTAACGTAACGTAAAACCGAACAATCTAAAATCAATAGATCCTTACGAATTCGCCGCGATTGGAATGCCGGTCGACTAAAGGGGTTTGTCAATCCTAAGAGCTAAATAAATCACACAAGCTGCTGATCAAACCTACTTTAGTATTTTCCCATACCAGTGGCGGATCCACACAAAAACTAAATCTACCTGCGTTACAGCACGGTGGGAGACGGGGAATAGGAGGACCGGGGGGCCGCGGCGTAGCGTGACGTGATGTGCGCGCCGGTCGCGCGGGGTACGCTAACGCGGGCCGCCGCGAAACTAACCAAATTTAATGTTTGAAAGAGAAATAATGTCAATGGATTTTATTTCGTTTCTTAAAAGGTAACACTGTCAATTGACGTTATTTCGCACCAGGGTGTGCTTTATATGTTTCGCACCAGGGTGGGAAATAAAGTCAATTGACCTTATTTCTGTTGATCTTATTACCTGTCACCAAGCTTACCCATAATGGCAACAAATAAGAAAGTTCGTCTAAAAATTATCTCAACTACTTCTACCTCATGATGGAATAATAACAAGGTATTGTCAGTAGCGACGTGTTTGTTGTAATTTTGACAACATCGGCATGCTTATTTTCAGTGCTGCCTATCTTAATTTTTATACTACTATTCGTTGGGAAATAGTATCTAAAATCTCCATTTAGTAGTACCGCGATTTTTAAAGAACTTGGTGTTTTCAGAGCGATATTAATATTTAAAACTGCTGGATTTGTATAATTTTTGTCCTCAAAATATAAAATATAAAAGATATCGTGGTTATCAATGGAAAAACACGTACACAAAAATCGTATATCGTTTATATTGAATATCTTTTGCTGCATTGTCATAATATCGAGCCAAATGGACTACTGATACACTAGAATATAGTGGTTAAATTACGATTTCGCTTATATTATCGATATTTCTGTGTTTTAATCTATTTAAAAAATCATTAACAGTCTTATAGGACTTTACGGCCTTTACTTTTTTATAACTTACAATATATGTCCAAGCTGTGTGGAGCTGACGATACAAACATATATTCAGGCTTATGAGCCTGTAATTATACATTTTTCTACATTTAATTTGAAATAGTATGCACGAACGGATTAAAAGTAGTAAATAATTAGTACTTTTTCTACTACTTTAAAATGCGTGACCGGAATAGACCTGCCGAAAAAGTGAGGTTAAGTTACTGACAACACCTTGTTATTATTACACCATGCTTCTACCTTATTGTGGCGAATACTGCGGCAACACAAAGCGAACAACGAGAAATAGGCAGAATGTTCGAAGAATGACGTAGAATGTTCCACAAAGAGAAACGTCAAGTTGGATGAACACTGCGAACAGCGAGCGAAAGAGAATGAGCGATAAACTTCAGAATGTTCTAGAGTTGCCATAA
>NW_023458559.1:42407864-42502977 GCF_013731165.1 Rhagoletis pomonella | reverse complement strand
GAAAGAGAATGAGCGATAAACTTCAGAATGTTCTAGAGTTGCCATAAGTGCCAGCGCAGGTATATAAGGGCGCCGCCACCACGAGGTGAGTTAGTTACAAGTCAGCAAGCTACAAGTAAAGTGAGCGGAGAATTGAGTTGCGAATAAGCAAGCTATAAGTTTAATTGTGTTAACAAGTAGTAAAGCGTTGTTATTGCTTTAACAAGTATTGTAAAGTGTTTTTACTGTATTAGCAAGTATTGTAAATTGTTTTTTGTACAATAAAGTTAATTGTACTACAATTTGGTCATCGTTAGCATTTATTTAACAATCCAGCGATACGAACCGGAGGATTTGGGAAATCCGGACGAGGGTTCAAGGATAATCGTAACATTATTTAACTCATTAATTCTGGATGTTTCTCTTTCATATGTTGTTGCATTTTCGAGCGTTTTTTAAACCGTTTCGGACAGCTGGGATATTGACATGCTAGCTTGGTGTCCAGACACTTCTCACTAAACAGATGAGCCTCATACTTTTCCACGGCACGAAATTTTGCATCACAATTGGGACAACTTTTTATTTGATCGCCACCATGCTGTTTATCCATATGCTCGCGTAACTTATCTACAGTCGAATATGCTTTGCCGCAGACAACGCAAGTCTCCTTTTGCTGAGACTTCTCGCCATTGAGCCTCCCTATATTTTTCGGCTCTTCTTGACTGGATTCTATATGCTTTAATTGCTTAGATTTCTTTGGTGTTTCTTGAACTCGTCGTTTCTTCGCTGATGTATCTTGATCTTGCCCGGAACCGGAATATATGGGTTGCGAATCACTCACTGTATTCAAATCGTATTGACAATGTTTATTTGTTACGTGGCTCTGTAGTAAGCTGTAGCGCTCGTATGCAGCTGAACAGTAAATACATTTGTAAATACCGCCATCGATTCCACCATGCAGACTGGTCATGTGTGCTTTATATGTTTTTCTCTTTATGCTTTCGAAGTCGCAAACAGAACATTGGAATACCCACTCGGCAGAGGAAATTTGACTTGAGCTTAAATGATTAAGTTTCCTCTTTAAGGTCGTTTGAAAATCATGTTCATGTTGGTTTTCTTGCTCATCAGTAATGCTTTTAATTGAAATATTTCCGTTTTGGTACACTGTATAGTTTTCATTATTCACTTCCTGTTCCCCGTGTCCTTCAGTCTCTTCTGGTTCTTTTTGCGCTACTTTAATGACTGCCAAGTCTCCTTTGTCTCCGGTTGTGTAAGTTTCCAAGTCTGCTGCCGCAACAGACTTGCGTCGCTGCAGTTTTGGTTTGGGCTTATTTTCGTGCTCATATGCAATATGATTTTGCAATGCAAATTGTCGTACATATGTGCTAGGGCAGCGCTTGCACTTATAAATGCGTGAATCTTCAATTTCATGCTTGATTTTCAGGTGTTTTTTGTACATTTTAGGATTTACTGTTTTATATTTACAGTGTGTGCACTCGAATTCATAAGGTGCATTCGGATCATCCGCTGCGTTATTCTCGATAGTAGTGTTAACCATTGAGATTTCCTTGTCCAGTTGACTCTTGATGGTAGTGCTGCTTAGCACAGCCGAAGTATCAAAGGCAATGGTTTTACGTCGCTGGCTTTTTGGGCGTGGTTTATTGTCATGCACACATGCAATGTGATTTTGTATACCATTGATGCGCTGATATGTTTCTTGACAATACATGCACTGATAGATTCGCGGATTATCCACCTGATGCTCAATTAGCAAGTGCTTTTTGTACAAGTTTGCTTTGTTTGTTGTTAACTCACAGTGCGCACAATGAAAGGTCCAGACGTCACTCGATTTGGAGGCATCTTGCTTTTTTGAACTGTCCACCTCTTCATTCTCATTCTTTTTTCGTTGGTCTTCCCGCTCATCCGTGCTTTCATCCTGCTCGTTTTGTGAGAAGGCACTATTTAATAGGCGTTTCTTAAAACTTTTGTTGCCGGGCAAGGATTTTAAGAGACGTTCTAAAACGAATTCTGTTTTTATAAGGCCCACTGAGCACTCAGGGCAGATAAGGAATTTTGGAGGGAACTCAACCTGGTACAAAGAAAAGGTTTGTTATCATTTCCGTCAGCTTATTACATTTTACTCACATGATCACCAATTATAAAATCTATTACACTAGACAATTGTGTGCCTAGTACTCTATCCTTGGGATTAAAGAGTTTGGAATACTTATTTATACACAAACTGCACGAAGACATACTGGCCCCATTAATTTTCCTAAAGTCTAAATTATTAAAAAAAGCGTGGCTGATGCTTCTTCTTCACGTTCCATGTGCAACATTCACAGTCTGTGGATGACAGCTTGGGTCATAAAAGTGCAGTAAGATGTTGCAATGACATATATTTCGGAAAGACTGCCAAATTGTGTAATTTCAGAAAGCAGTTGCATGAGCAGTCTTACCGTGTTTTTAGTGTATGGTGTCTCTCGAAAAAGGTTTTTTATTTCCACACAGCTTCACAGCACTTGCAACAGAAATAAAAATGTCAATTGCATGATAAGCAAGATGAAAAATAAATATCCGAAATCGGTTGCGCTCTTTGAGTTGCAGTCAACCCATGCAATTTTAATTTCGTAAACTGATTTCCGAAAAGTCATTGGGACGTCTTTATGGCTGTTCACATGGGGAAATCAAATTTCTCTTTGTCACCTTTCAGACACGTCAAGTCTTGAAAGCATTTTTTGTCGCATACTCTTTTGTGTTTTCTATTTGCTTCCAGACGCGTCAACTCTTATTGAATTAAAGTTCTTGGTTATTTAACTGGGAAGCAACGAAAAGATCCAAATATGCCTCTCTTTTCACCTCCTTCGCCTTGGAACTAGCAGAATTGAAAGCAAGACAACGTGACGTGAACTTTGTCGAAAAGTTGAAGTATTGCAAAGTTTGACTTGCCATATGCAAGGAATGAAAATATTTGTTTAAGCTGGTTTGAATCACACTGTGGTTTGAGCTTTTTGTTTGTTTCCTTCATGGTGACAACACAGCTGATTTTCCGATTGGTAACACTTTTAAAAGAAAACAAAGGCAGTTTATTCATTCACTTTTGGGTATTTTAGTAATAAGCAAATTAAAGAAATAGTACAGAGAGATGAATGAAATTTTAATATTTGGAAGATGCAGAATTTGTTTGGAAGAAAAGCGTTGTCGTGGTTTTCTGCTAGGATCGTTAGAAACTGAACATGCGCAGGTGGCTATTAAAACAAACCAGAAACAGGTAGGCAATTTTTCTATTTGCCGCTATTAGAAATTGAGCACTACTTTATTTTAGGTAAACAAATGTTTATAAAGAACTTTTTATGAAAGTAACGAAAGGAAATGGTTACTAACTGAATATTTCTAATTGGGTGTGGTCACATTTTTTAAATTTTTACGCAAATAAAAACGTAACCAACCACCTGTTGAATGCCACCTGTAAGAATGCTAATTAGGAAGAAAGCACTGAAGAAAGGAAAATAAATATGTTTGTAAGATCATATACGCGCACCGTATACTAAAATAGCAATACGTCATGCTTTAATATTTAATTATTGAATAATTTAAAAAGGAAATGTGTCATACATACATATATCTTTACAGATTTTTTTTTTACTTTAGTTGTATTCTGTGTTTCGGCCGGCTGTTTATTGCTAAGCCAATATTAAACCATGCCCTATTTTCAGCTTGTAACGTTTTGCTCCGCTGGTATGTTGACCTGCAGCGAGTGTGCTACTGAAACAAATATTCGATCCAAAGCAACAGATATTTTTATGCAAAACGAAGAAACGATTGTTAGTGAAGATGATTCGGATCTGCATGATTTAAATGAATATGTGGGCGAAGAAGTGGAATACATTTTGCCCATAAAATCCGAACAATTTTCCAAAGTTGCTTCATCTAATTGTCACGACATTTCAATCGCCAATGAGCTTACTATCTACAAGAGAGGTGCGGGACGTCCGCCCAAACGTTACGACACACTATTTCAATGTGATCTATGCTGTTATGTCACCGCTTATGCAAAATATTTCCGCACTCACATGTCAGACGCTCATCGAGAGGAACAGGCGCGTATTTTCAAATGCCCACAATGTACAGAGTCATATGTGGAGGCGCGTTGTCTTCGAGAGCACATAAAACATTTCCACGAATGTATACCACGCAAACCAAAATTACTTTGCGCAGAGTGCGGCAAAGGTTTTTCCAAACAATCGCATTTACGACGTCATTCCTATGTGCACAATCCCAATGAGAAGCCTTTCTTGTGCGAGTACTGCCCTATGCGTTTCGCGAGTCAGTCTACCTTGACACGTCACATAGATGGTGCTCACAAAAAGAATAAGCCGCATGCGTGCGAGTTGTGTGGTAAAGCTTTTGGGCATATTTATGGACTGAAGGCGCACAAACAAAAGGTGCATGCAAAGGAGGCTCAATAATATGTAAATAGTGAAGGTACTGTTTGTATTTTTGGCAATATACGAAAATATATATACATGCTATAAGTAGACAAATTAAAATGTTCACACATTTAGGGTACCCATCTATATGTTTTTTTTGGGAAATTTCAAGACCCTACCCCCATAGTTTATTCGTTTTTATGTGAAATATTATTGCTTATTTTTATAGATTTTTGATGGTCGTACCACCATATTTCTTAATTTTTTTAAATTTTGACCATCGATACCTTCCACAATTTCAAAATTTGTAGTACTATCTAAAATTAAATCTATTTTTAAATAATCGACAGGTCGCGAAATGTCCTTTAAAAAATCTATCAGAATAGGCAATAATATTTCTCGTAGAAAGGAATAAAATTAGGGGGTAGGGTTTGAAATTTCAAAAAAAAGAAACATTTTCGATGGGCACCCTAAAGTAAGTGTTGTAATACATATATAGGCACCATGCCTACACGAAACGAAAGACTTAAGGTGCAAACGCGAACAAAAGAAAAGTCCAAAACGTAATTTGAAACATATTCATACAAACATGCATAGTGAAAATATATAAAGTGTGCCAGATAGCAATGACATTCTATTCCGGTACTCTTATTTGACAATTTATTATCAGAAAATTTTCTTTGATTTGACTTTCACGTTAACCCTTTTGAGTGAGAACTTATGTATTTTTTTTGATTTGAATAAAAAACTAAAGAAAACATTACAAGAAATTCTTGCGGTTTGTGCAAAAGCACACATAGCGTTGTAGTATTGATGTTTTCCGTCCGGTAGGTTGAGGAACTAAGCCGAAATTGGACAGAGGCCGCTGAGGTGTAGTGGCAAGCAGTGCGCGCTTTCACTCCGCTGCGCCTGGGTTCAACCCCTGGTAAAAGCAACATCGAAAAAAAAATTGAAAAAAGGTTTTTTCTTAACAGCGGTCGTCCCTCGGCAGGCAATGGCAAACCTCCCAGTGTATTTCTGCCATGGAAAACAGCTTCTCATAAAAATACAATCGCCGTTCGGAGTCGGCGTTAAACTGTAGGTCCCTCCTCTTTGTGTGACAACATCAAGGCGCACGCCACAAATCGGAGGAGAAGCTCGGCCAAGCACTAACATATGTGTAAGCGCCAATCTATTATTATTATTATGCAACAAAACCAAGGGTTAACGCCAGATTTGAAAAAAGCGAAAACTAGAAATGAAAGAAAAAATAATAACAAAATCAAATTATGCTTTCAAATATGAAGACGTCAGTTACCTGGTACACTTTGCATTCATAATACATATTTTTGCAAATATATTTTTATACAAAAATTTAAGAGTGTTATAACCAAATTTTGACTGGGAAAAAGTAAAATTTAATATTTTTAGCTTTCATATTATTACACCTACATACTACATACATATTAGCGTGGGCCGAAAACTTTCGATTGGTAATAGCAAAAATATGGTTCATTATGCTCTAAAAACCATCTGTGTGAATGATGACAATTTTTAGTCAATGTCTTTGGCTCGCCCAAGTCTATCAAAGTTCATTTGCTAAAAAAAATTTCTTAGCTTACTTCGATTCTCCTAAAATTATGTACTTTAGAAGATAATTGAAATTTTAGTAAAAAAAATGTATTAATCAATGTATTTATTAAATGTTATTTTTTGAGCACATTGAATTTTGCCGGACTTGGGCGAACCTAGGATATTGACCGAAAATTGTCATCTTTCACACATATTGTTTTTAGAGCATAATGAAACATATTTTTTACCTCCCTTTTATTAGCTCGAGATGTAACTATGTAATATTGATGCGCCTAAAAGATGCAGCGATTTCTGTTCTTAAGTTACATACCTGATGACAGTACGAATGGAAATTATAATAGCGCGGTTTTAGTTTTTTAAACTATAATTTTATTATTATTACCAATCTAAATTCTAAAAAAGCGGATTTTCGGCCCACGCTAATACATATCGTCGCTGCGCTAACGATAACAGTTATGTGTTTTTTAATAATTTTGTAGGAGAGCAAAAACTGATTCCTGGTGCCAATAGGCAATGTTTTGCAAATGTATTAAAAAAAAAATATATTGATTTAAGAAACAAAAAACATTTTTTTTTTACCAATTACGACGTGATCAACATTTGCGCCGCTTTAAAGCATATAGCTGTTTTTATACACGATTTAAATTTTGTTGCTGCGCCAACAAAAACAGTTATGTGTTTTTAAAAACTTTTCAGGAGAGCAAAAAAACTGATTCCTGTGGCCAGTAGGCAATATTTTGCAAATGTCGTATTAAAAAAAAAAAAATATTTTAAAAATATGATATTGATTTATGAAAAAACCACATGCCGTTAGGCCTAGATGCAATGAGGACTCGATTAGTTAACTGCCCGTTGCTCCTGTTATGTAATGAAAAATAGTCAGAAACGTTTTTATTCGATTTTTGTAATAAAAGTTAATGCAAAGTGGTGAGTGGACACATATTTTGTACAAACCATTAAAATTGCCAGAGATGCGAACTGATTTTTCGGTCAGTGTATTAATTTGACCAAATGGACTTTTTCAAAGTTTCGATGGGTGATATCCAATGAAAGCTCGTATATACAAGAAATAATTTCAATATAAATATAATTGAATTTTTATTAAATGCTTTCACATTTGTATACATTATGCAAATTTGCATAACATAGTAAATTGCATAAAAATGTAAAACTAAGTATTTATCGAGGTAGATTATCATAAAATGAATGGAAATCTTTGTGTATATATTGCTTTAACGTTTGAAGGCTGTTGTGTTTAGATTGATACATTTGTTGGACCATCGTACAATAGCTCCGTTTCGTATTGCTGTAAAAACAGAGCTCGTTTTTGTGGCAATGATGTCCAGCAGTCGGTATGACGCAACTTGAATTTGACCATTTACATAAAGCAATCCTCTGACACTGCTTACTGGTGCTACCCCAGGTTTTTTGCCTGGCCTTATAGTTGTATATTTAAAAAAATGTATAATCTAAATAATTAATAATAAAAGGATATGATGGCCTCGCCTGTCGCATACGACTTATGTAGTCCATTGTTAATTGTTAAATAGTAGAATCTATGTAGTGTAAACGGTATGTGCATAGATATGTATGTATGTATGCATTTAGTTGGTTTATAATTATTTTTTACATCGTAATCAAAGCACACTCAGTCGATTTAGCCATGTCCATCTGCCTGTCTGTCCGTCTGTTTGTATGCAATCTAGTCTCTCAGTTTTCGAGATATCCGGATGAAATTTGGTAGATGGGTTATAATGTACTAATAAGTCCGGGCAGACGTTGTCCTGTTACACACCGATACATAGGCAGGTTACATGCATCGTAGACATTATGGTTATAGCGTAAACGAACACAGTGACACGGAATTTTTATATAGTAAGATGATTCATCATTTGTCGGAACCGCAAGAATCGGACCACTATAACATATAGCTGCCATACAACTGATTGTTCAGCTATGAGAAATTCGTTATAACTTGTCCATTTATGCAGCTGGGAACATGAAATTTTGCAATACTTCCACCCATTATGAACAGAAAACTTATAGTGAAAATTACAAAGATCGGGTCACTATAATCTATAAGTCCTATATACAACTGATTGTTCAGATATAATATATTTATAATATATAAATTTTTTTCAAATGCAGTAATCTGTTAAAGTAAAATTTGCTGATGTTCTGCTCTTACTTGTTTCCGAGTATTGTTAGTACTGCGGGCACATAGCTCTTTTTGGTCAGTTCTAAACTTAAAGATATACATATATGAGAGAACGGCAAATGCAGTAATGTGGGCAATATATGGTATTAATGAAATATGCAATAAAATAAAAATTAACAAAAATCACATAACCGTTTTTGTTGGCGCAGCGACGATATGTATGTACATATATAAATATCCCTTGTATGAATTTACTGTACGCGTACTTATGTATGTATACAAAGCTGTGCACGTTTTTGAATCTCAAAAGCAATTAATAACCGAGTAATCTCAATAGAATATTACATATAATTAATTTAAGGTCAACGATTCTCCTTAATATCAGTAGTAATTCGTCCTTGCCTTTTATAGAAAATTAGAACTGTTAAGCAACTATAGACATTCCAATTTTTCTACGGAAAAAAGTAAATTTAAATTCTACCGTCCTTAAGTATTCCGCTTAAAAAATCTTTATGCAATAAATTTTTACCGAACACTGTATTAACTTTATACATATTTATCATACGTATACTTTTATGTAATTTTGTATGAACGAAACAAATAAATAAATTTTTAGTCCATTTAACTTTACACTTTTCTAATGTTATGGATTGCAGGCGTTTGTATTTTTTTAATGTAACCCTATTGTGGGTCAATTCTGTTGACATAACCATTGCTGAGACTTGGTGTAGTATGTAACAAAGCAATGGCAATGATATTTTTCTCCTTTTTCTTTATTTCTAGATTGGCGCGTGCTCTATATTCTTACAAGCATGCATAAATGAGTAATCAAAAAGTAGTTAACGAAGTTCCATGATCAATGGAACGTTCGTAAATGTGAACATAGATATGCACATTCATATACATACATATGTATATGAATGTATATATGTAAAGTATGTTTTTATGTTTGTATCAAGTGGCTAGACGGTATGAGTTAAGTTTCTTTACAATACATACATACATACATGCATACTTTATTATTAAAAACTTGGCAAAATATGAGATGGATGGCGCGTCGAATAATCATCAGCATAAATTAACCTGAGCAAATAAAATGAGCCTCACTTCAATGCACTCGAGTTCAGTTTAATGGATAAACCGAAGCAAACTGAATCATTCAATAAACAATAACGCTATTTATTTAAAAATTGTCTACTCGTCAGTTTGTATGTAAGTACATGCATATGCGCTTTAGCAGAATTTCTTAATGACGATGATTTTATGTACATACATACATATGTAAGCACAACGAATTTCATTCATAAAAACAACAAAAACCCTTACCTCTTCAGCTTAAACTACCACCCATTGGCATTACGGATAGATACTTGTGCAAGCAAAGCAGAGATTTTCCTCCTACACACTTATGTATATGCTGTCTTTCCCTGTAGGAAATATACTGAATATGCAGCCGCTCAACAGGAATATTGGCTTCGAAAAGGAACCGTCCCTGTGAGAAGTTTTGTAGTTGAATTTTGATTCTTACCGATGTTTTTTGTAGTGTCATCATTTTAACTAAGCCATCCCTTAATCTTGGACACAACTGGCTCAGTTCCAGAAATATTTCATGTAGAAGCGAAAAATATTTAGTTCCTCCTCAGAGGTGGAAACCGTATGGTAGTTGGTGACTTCTGCACCACTATCCTCGGCATTCAAGCCTGTCGAACGATCGAGTGGTCCCACTGCTCAAACCGGCGAAACCAGCCAACAAGGGAGATTCCATCGTCCGATAACCCTCCTTTCACCGGTAGCGAAGACATTAGAGGCCTTGCTACTCCCGTATTTTACGAACTACCTGACCCCAGCGAAGCATCCGAATGGGTTCCGTAAAGTGCACAGCACAACAACAGCACTTAACGCCATATATACCCAGATAACTCGTGGCCTTAACCGAAACCGCCCTTGTGAGAGAACCATTCTAGTAGCGCTGGAGCTGTCTAAGGTGTTTGACACTGTCAGCCATTCAACGCTACTAGAAGAAAAAGAGGCCTCTCTCCCACAGGCACTCAAACTGTGGCTGGCGAATTATCTGAGTGGTCGTCACTCGTTAGTAACTTTTAGAGACAAATCGAGCAAACTTAGGAAAATAAAAGAGAGGGTTCCACAGGGTGGTGTCCTTTCCCCATTACTGTTTAACTTTTACATTTCAAAGCTCCCTCAACCACCAGAGGTAGCCTCGATAGTCTCTTATGCTGACGAGTGTTCGATAATGGCGTTTGGGAATGGAATTGATTACTTGTGCTCGAATGTAAGCTGTTATCTCAACGAGCTTTCTCGCTTCTTCAGTGCACGGAGTCTAACCCTCTCCCCTACAAAATCCTCAGCCACACTTTTTACCACCTAGACGAAGGAGGTCATACTACAACTGGGAATTCACGTCGATGGTACATCAATTCCGACGGTGAACAACCCGAAGATACTCGGAGTAACCTTCGATCGTCTGCTCTCCTTATCGGCGCATACAACCGCAATTGTCAACAGAGTAGACTCCCGAGACCTGTGAATGCCGTTCTGAGCACACCGCCAACAGACGTGAATAGTTTATGCACCGGTTACATCTACAAACACCACCCAACACGGAAACATTAAGCTTGGAGATCGCCGTCCAGCAATAAGTTCCGCAGAATTCGAACTTCCGCTAAAACAAGACTCAGACTAGTCAAATACACTTTGAGGTTAGTGCAGCAGGTTCAACTCATGCGGAATCAGACTAGGTACGAACAATCCACACCTCTGCCCTGCATACGGAAAGGGCCAATTCACCGCAGCTCACTGCTTTGAGTGCCCTTTTTAATTTATCCAAATCACACCTCAGTCGCATGGGAATCACTAGGCTGGAAAAGTCAAGACCTGCTAACACAACGCCGACTTAAGAAGAAGTACAATTAATTCTGTTTAATTCTAAAATACCAAGCCTTTATAGTACTTTTCCCTCTCTCGTTTCGAATAGTAGAAATGTACGCCAGTTTGTATTTCGGGTCTTTCCCTACAGGGCATGTATTGCAACGGCAACTGAGTATCCATAGCAAACAGTTACTTTATTGTAAACTTGGCTAAGAAGCATGATTTGGTGACGAGGTACCCCATAGATAGCATACATGGATACGCATACATATACATACATACATATGTATGTAAGCTTAAGGCTGCCTACAAAGTTGATACGGTGAAAGAACTTGAAAAGCAATACAGTAATCGAATTAAGTAAATAAATATTTAATTTTGCATGGAAATGAAACCGAATGCTTGATTGTTGAAGTGTCACTTGGAAAGGCTTCAAACACGAGCGTTGGAGCAAAGTATGATGAACTGGCAATGGAAGATGCCCTACTCTTTATGAGCACTTTGTAGGTTGCACATTGACGCCTTCGATAACTTCGATTCGTCATGTTGTTGTTTTTAACAACAAGAAGTATTTATCATAATGTCTGCACCGATTAAGAACGGCGCTAATGGTGTTGAAGTATAATGTAGATGCTGATGGAGCTAGTTGTTGTTGTTGCTGCTGCAGTTCAGACTGCGCCTGTGGTGGCTTATTTGAAGTATGCTCTGTGTTTATTTAGTAAATTATTGAATGCCTCGTGACTCGCTATCATGTGGAGTGAAATTGTACCGGAGGTAGATCACCAAGTGGAAGCATATAACTACAAACAATGGTATTTACTCTTATGTATGTATGTACATGTGTACATTAGACCGAACCATCCTAAAAACCAAAAAAAAATCGCTTCAAACCCCTGAGTTTAAAGTGTTTTTGGCGAACCTAGGTGTTGCGATCGGACGAAACGCGGGCCATGTGGGACCGTTATAGAGAGCTGAAGAGAGAAGCGAGACGTATTTGCCGCAATAAGAAGAGATAGAGGCCGAAATACCTGAGTGCGAAAGGCTTGAAATGCTGGCCGGTAGGAAAAACGTTCGAAAATAGTACCAGAGAGTTAGGCGACTTACGGAAAGTTTTAAGACAAGGGCGAACTCTTGTAAGAACAACAATGGCGACCTAGTACTGACTGTTGTCCAGAACGTACTTAAATTATGGAGGGAACATTTTTCCGCCCTACTGAATGGTAGCAGCACTGAAAGCTGCGGAAAAGACGAGTCCGAGCCCACGGTCTATGATGATGGAGTCGATGTATCACCACCTGACTATTACGAGGTACGAATAGCAATAAAGTGGCTGAAAAACAACAAAGCTACTGGAGCTGACAGCCTGCCAGCTGAGCTAATCAAGTACGGCGGCGAGGAGTTGATAAGGTGCATGCATCAACTCTTGGTCAGAATATGGTCAGATGAACGCATGCCCAACGACTGGAATTTAAGTATGCTCGGTCCAATCCACAAGAGGTGCGACCCCGTCATTCGCGCCAACTACTGCGGGGTCAGCCTTCTAAGTATATGTAGGTTACAAGGTCTTATCGAGCGTATTCTGTGAAAGACTGAAGCCCACCGTCAACCAACTGACTGGGCCTTATCAGTGTGGCTTTAGAATTGGCAAATCCACCATAGACCAGGTATTCACAATACGCCAAATCTTGGAAAATACCCGCGAGAAAAGGTTCGACACTCACCAACCTATTTGTCGACTTCAAGGCCGCTTTCGACAGCACTAAAAGGAGTTACCTATATATACGCCGCGATGTCTGAATTTGGCATTCCCGAGATAATATTATGAGCGGCAGAACTGAACCGGAATTGCTGGCGTACGCCGATGGCATTGACATCATACCACGCAGTTTGTTCTGCCTTTTCCAAGTTGGATGGACGAGGTATCTCCTGTTACACTGATTTACAGCAAAAATGTTCTATGGATGCCACTTTCCAATTCCTATGTAGAATTGCTCGGTGATTACGGAAATCCAGTTAATTTTTTTTTTCTATGGATACATTTTTGAGATATTTTCAATTTACCGATATTCAGCTTAAAGCAAAAATTGGTTCGTTTTTCTCACGTATATGGGCAAATCTAAAAAAAAGGTCCACTTTCAACAAAAAAAAAAATTAATTTTTAGATTTGTGAGCACACCTATTTTTTATATATCATTTTATTCCTAATCTCCTAATAAATCGATTAATACAAGTGTTATTCATTTTCATCAAAGACGAGAAAAAACATGAAATAGAAAACAAGCTGGGTTCAAATTATGCTGTTCAAGTTGTAAATTTTGAGCAAAGATTTTGAAAGTTGAACTCACTTTATTGGGATGCTTTAAATTTTACCAGATTGGCTCTGCGTTTCGAGATAACGGTACTTGAAAATTTGATTAAATTTTAACTATTTCATAAATAACTCCCTCAGTTTTGAAGTTATTTTATTAAAATTTTGCACATAACGGGTTCTTAATATTACCTTAATTATTCCTTAAAATTATCGAAATGGGTTCACTTTAACATATAGCTCCAATACAGCTGATTACTCAGATATGTTTTTACGCTATAACTCGTAACTTCATATCTGAATAATAAATTGTATGCGTGGTATATGTTAAAGTGAACCTATACTAAATTTAACCAGCTTAATTGGAGGAGTTATAAAGCAAAAAGCTTCGTCTCTGAACAATCAGTTGTATGGGAGCTAGATGTTAGAGTGAACCGATTTCAATGATTTTAAGAGATAGTGAAGGAAATATTAAAATAGAAGCGTGTGCAAAATTTTAGTAAAATATCTTCAAAACTGAGCGAGTTTTTTTTTATATATAATATTTAAAATTTAAACAAAATGGAGGAGCATCATTAAAAGTAGTAAATCAGGGTTTTTGCACACTTCTGGAGAAAATTTTTTTGAAGCTTTTTACAGATATTTGTAACCACAGTATACAGTAAACCAGCCATTGACAATATGCTTATACGCTCAAGATCGCATAATTTTTTATCTTTAAATGCTTCAAAATTTTTACGCGATGAACCGAAAATTTTGAAAATTGTGAAATGTGGAGTTACGGACTTTGAGTTACTTTCCATTTTTTAATGCACACTTTTCTGCTAAATGCCCATTAAATTTCAAATCAGAATATGGTGTGCTTTAAAAGCTATGACATAATTTAATTGTGCCCCTCTTAAAAATTACATAAAAAATTCACTTGTTTTCATTATTATTTTTTTTTTTAGTTTTAACACCTATAATCCAAAAGTTATGCAGCAAATTGATCCAAACTTGTTTTGAGGCTTCAAGTATACGTCAATGAATTATACCCAGAAACAACCACCCTGCAAACCATTTTTTCAGAGTATTCTGCATTGTAAAGAAATTTTAAAGAATTCGATAAGATTTAATTCGATTTTTTGCCGAATTTTCTAAAATGAAATAAATTACGCACACTTCCATTCTTTTACGAAATTTCGGAAGAAGATCTGTGAAGCAACGAAAATAATACTGCTATGGGACGAATATCTTTCAGAATTTTTCCAGAATTTTCTTTATTTCAACCACAGTGTCAACCACTTCATATAATTTTCTTTGAAAATTCGTAAAAAAATCGTTACAGAAATGAGATACTCCTAACGATTTCCTTAAGATTTCGGAAGCTTTGGTGTGCAGGGCAACTTGATATAGTTTACAACAGTGAAGATAAAGCTAAATAACACAAAGGTTACCTGTTTTTTTAGATTTGCCCATATCTTACGAACCAATTTAACAATCTTAATATAAAATACACCACTTCCTGATAGGACATACAGTTTCTGCGAAATTAATTAATTATTCCAGTTTTTTTTAATTTTTAATGAAAAAATGGAAAAAAATCAAACTTTAACAGAAGAAAAATTTAAAACATAACAGGTTCTGTGCCAAAATTTTTGCATTTCTGCTAAAGCCTGCTCTGTTACAAAAAAATAAAAAATCAAATGACTAATGAAGAAAATCGATGAATGAATAAGAAATTATTAGTGGCCAAATGAAAAGCGCAAAGATTTTTTGCATGAGAAATGAGCAGGAAATAATGTTACTCATACGCCTCGTACACCTGAGTAACACGCTTTTCTGCTCATATGAAACCAGCCTTAAAATTTGCAAAAATTGGGTGTTTCAAGCAATTGGTTTCAACACTTTTCCGGCTCATGGGCGCGCTCAACTGGTCGAAGCGTGCGTGAATACAGATATTCCTGATTTCAAAAAGGAAGAGGTACGCTCGTTAAGATCGCTGACAATGTCCAGACTGATTACTGAGACTAGCGTTGACAGTGACTATAAGAGAAAGAACATCTATATTCACTCAAGCGACAAAATGCAAACCCGTTTGAACTTTGTTAAGCAGAGCTTAGAATAGATGGGATCCATACAATAACAATTATTCCCAGTGCCCAACGTAGAAGGAACTAAAAACTAAATCTGAAATTGGCTCACAAAAGCAAAACTCAAAACGATCTCCGAATGAATTAGAGTAGAGTATTTATAGAGGAGTGGGCGGATGGGAGATTGAATCCACTATGAAAGGGAATTCTTTTGAACTCGTTATTACACGGAGCTATCTATTTATGCCACTGAACGTTGCGACCGCATAGGTGTCCGAAGGTCGACGAATGTGCTTTCGGTAACTTTCGTGAAGCCCTTCCAGTCAGCTTTGTTCAAGTTAATGTAGGTTCGATGTTCCGCGGAAGCAAAGTTAGCAGTTCTATCGATGAAGAAGATAATAGGCAGATGGTCCGTTGCTAATGTCAGTATAGGTTATGCTGTTTATTAGAACAGCGCTTACTATTTTTCTGTTTAATTGCTATATTACGAAGCTATCTTAACCACCAGAGGGAGTCTTCATCATTTGAAAAGTAAGCGGTTGCCTCTCCCAACTTTCTCGCTTGTTCACTGCAAGGAGTCTAACATTCTCCCTTATGACATGCTCGGCAACCATTTTCATCACCTGAACGATAGAGGGTGTTCACGTCAAGACACTTAGGTTGATAGACGCTGTTGGCAACATACAAGAGAATTGGTCAACCGGTTCTAAACTACGCAGCGCCCGTGTGGTCGGCGGGAACTAGCAGGACGCCGTGGATAAAGTTACAGACTTGCCAAAATACGGCACTCCGGATAGCCACGGCATGCCTTCTGACCCCATCAGAACACCATCTGCATGGCGGGGCCCAAATGCTTTCCCCCGTCATCGAGTACAGCACCATGCTGTGAAAGCAGTTCCTCGTAGAGTGCCAGAGGCGTGGGCACTCGAAGAACGAAACCTGCAGGCCACAAAGGCCTAACAGGGAGTCGGTCTAAACCTACACCAACTCCAGGTCTGTAAATTCCCTTTAAGAAACACAACCACCTGACGTGGACGAGACAGGAGCTTAAACTAGCCATTAAGCTTTGCAACCAAAAATGCTTTATTAGCTTGTGTGATAACGTCCGAAATGACGTTTGTGACGAGAAGGCTGATGCCGTCGGTTCGACCGCAGTTACTATGCTCAAAGAAGCTGGAGACGCTAATAAACGCATTATTCCCAATGCAATCAAGTTTTGCTACAGAAATATTTCCAGCTACGATGTGCGAGTTCCCCATGGTGAGCACGAAAGAAGTATTCCTCGGAGCACGACAGAAGCATCCTCTAAAGTGATCGTCGATAGTTTTAACGAATGCTTTAGAGAAGGTGTATTTTCTGATGTATAGAAGCGCCAGCGCCTAGTTCTATTGCCGAAAACTGGAAAGCCACCAGATGATCCCTCAGTATACAGTCCTATATGCATATTGGATTCGACGAAAAAGTTGCTCGAACGCAAAATCAGCGATAGACTGTTGCAAACAATCGCAAAGACACAGTTTGGCTTCAGATAGGGGCGATCAATAGTAGATGCAGCCAGTTTAGTAAAGCAGTTGGCGGAAGATGCAATCAGCACCGAAAGGTGGAAGGGAGGAGCAAACGCGGTCGAAAAAGCAGAAAAGGTGGCAGCGGCACCAACAAGGGTTATGCTGAACGAATGAGGCCCGACAACTATACGCAAGCGTCGTGCAAATCAGGTGTGTGAAGCGTTTAGCAAAACTTCATATGTACGAGAGACCAAGTCATTGCATAGATTTTGCGCTATCAAATTATGAAGTGTACTCCGAACTACGTCCAAAGAAGCAGCACTGGTGGTGGGAGGACTATGTCCCATTGACATTTTAGTGAAAATGATAGGCCCAAGCCTATAAACCAGTTTGCAGCAATGGCAAACGAGGTGGGATCGCGCAGCCAGCGGTCATTGGACGCATCGCCTGATACCCTCGATACCAAGGTGCGGAAATGGACTTCCATCTGACCCAAATATTGACGGGGCAGGGTGCTTTAAAATATATTTATACCGATTTAAGCAAGAGGACGATCCCTTCTACACCTTCTGTGCAAAAGAAACTATCGAAGATGCTGAACATAGTTTTTTCGTCTGTCCGTGATTGGCAATCGAAAGGTATGACTCGAGCAGGAAGGTGGGGAGGCCACTTACGGATACTAGCTTGAGTCAGAAGATAACTGGTCCGTTGTTTGCACAATTTTATCTAAATTGCGTGGAGGGGAACAACTCCACAGCATTTTATAGTCTGCCAATAGGCCACTCCCCTCCGCGAAGTAATATTTTACGGTAGTCCTATGGTGGGGGGAAACGGAGCAGGGGTGGGTTTTTAATGCGGTAAGCCGAAGGCAGGTCCCACACTTTTCGGCTTTCAATGCTTTGTGCCACCTCAACAAAAAAATAAAAATAAAGTAAAATAAAAAGTTTGCATATATTTATGTACAATGTAATCAGTAATGTATGTGTGTAATGGCACTATAATTGCTCTCCACCTTGCGGCTGTGCAACTACGCTCAGTTACTTGTCACTCAGATACTTCGACTGCGAGCTTCCGCCACAGAATATCAACGTATCTAAATAAGTAAACATATGTATGTACATACATACATATATGTACATAAATGCTATAAAAATACATTAAATCAAATCTCATTAAAAAGTCGTTGTGGTAAATTAAATTATAATGAGCAACGCCGCTTAAATCCTGTTTGCGTTGCGATTGAGGCACGGCAAAAATTTTGCACAGCTTACCGAGCTGAAAAATTTAGAGACAGTCTGGCAAAGCTCTAGTTCCGAACTAAATATTTCAGAACTATCTCTCAACTAGTGCTAAACGGCTACAGAGCGGGACAGTTGAAACTTGCGGTGTATGTATTTAAGTGTACAAATTCCCACTTCTCGAACAATATGAAAGTAGCTCAGCGAGAAGAGCTCCGACTCAAGCATCATTCGTCGAGAGTTCAAATCGCGGGGGAGGCAATTGTGAGTTTTCAGATTTAATGAATTTAAGTTGTTGCGTGCCGCTTACAATATATATATTTATTTTTATTTTTATAAAATATGTAACAAACATGGAATTTGTAAAAGAAAAGAAAAAAAACGGAAAAATAATCCATATATCGAATCTTAAAAAAGGTTTCTTATAAAAAACTGCCCAAAACGGAACTGGTTAAAAACTAGTTGCAAAGTATATGCACTGAGCGACAAATGCCACTGGACAGTTGAAAGCATTGCTTGGCTATTGAGCTAGAACTAGTACTGTCGGTCAAAGGTCTAGTTCTACGCTAGTTCTGAGCTAGTCAGATTTTCTGCAGGGAGGGGACTAAAAGTGACTGCAACATGTGAGGATGCTGTGCGCATGCGTACACTCGACCAGTTTCACTACTCTGCACGCACCACTTGCTCACTTACACGCTTGGCACGATTGACACTGATGATGACGTGCTGTTGTTAGTGCAGTTGCAATGAATTTCACGTTTACATATACCCACATCAATTACAAGGAGATTACATCGATGCAAAAAATAAAGAATCGTTATAAAATTATGAAGCCAAGCTACTGTGCCCCATTTTTAGTATCTACCTACTTTTGATGGGCATACGTATGTACATATGTAAATACATACATATTTTCGAATGCCAAGCACAACCGTAAAAGGGGAGATGCGCGCGTTGTGCGTAGAATAATTTGTTAGTTGCGGCTTAGGCCATGTTTGTTTTCAGCAATGCCGTTCAGCGCACAAGTGATTTATGCGTGATGGCATTTACATACATAGTACATACATACATACATAGTTACCACCCATTGTAGTTGGTATGCAGCTGAGCAATTGCATTATTGCTATGTATGTAAATACTTATGTTTGTACGAGTATGTAAGCGTGTTTGTCTTTTGTTGGGCGCCCATTATTTATGCTTGACCAAACTTTTGTTGCAATTTTTGTCGGTAGTTTTCCTACTAGTCATCACTCCCCTGACTGCAACTTGCTTGTTGGGGTTTTTTTTTTTTATTTCTGCTCAGCCTCTGTGCACAGCTTGTTGCTTTGCAACTTGTTTTATTGTTTTAATATTTTTTTCCAGTTTAGTTGATCGTTGTGCGTGTTCGCGTCCATTTACCATGCTCCATGCGTACCTATAGTTGTTGTTGTTGCTGGTGCTGGTGCTTCTGTTGTATGCCAAGTTGCATTTGACAGATTAATAGCTGAATTCCTTTGAGTGCCTGATGAAATTAAGCTTCTGTGTAAGCACCAGTGTTACACTTGCACCCGTTTTTTCTCTGATTTTCGTTATTCGTTTTATTCTTCGTAAATGTTTTTTGTTGTTTTTCTTTTTTTAACTACTCTGCTGTGTCGATCGGATTTGCATTTATATATTTGCAGGACTGTCTGTTGTGTGCAAACATATTCATATATACGATGGCGGGCATACAAATAGGTACACGACATTTTAACAAGTTTTGGCTATTTTACTTTTATCTATTCAATGTCTATTATTTTTTTTTTTACGAAAACCATGTGAGCCAAAATTATAAATTTTGTACAAGATTTATAATAAACTCGGCGAATTTCAACAAATCGGACACCATCTTCAAGACGGGCACAGCAAAATTACACAATTGTCAGAAAAGGCGAAAAACTATTCCTTAGCTCATGATCATATTTATTGGCAAGGTAGACTTTACCTTAGGTTTTTAAACAAATAAAAACAAAAATTTGCTCCATATTTTGCTGAAGGGTAAATAAAAGCTCTGTGTATATTTTTAGCGCATAATTTTAAAAATGACAAATTCGGTGTGCGAAATGTTCAGCAAAATTTCAAAATTTTTATTAAAAATTTCAAATTTGAAATAGCTAGAACTTGCCGTTGATTTTTGGCACGCTTTTTTGTAATTACCGGTGTTGTGCGATTTCCTGCATATAAAAAATTTACATACATACAGACTTTGGATGGAAGAAAATGCATGACATCGTCAGGAAAAAAAAATTCAATAATCAACTACATACATATTTCTAACTTGTACTAAAATTGATAGGCTACAAAACTGCATACCTAGTTTTTTTGTAATTTTGTTAAACGTATTCGTCGAATTTTTGCAAATATTGTAAAAAATTTGAAAATTTGACTTATATGGTTTCTGTTAGATAGTGAGCTAAAATTTAATGCGCTACCAAACTTTGTACCAAATTTTTTTATAAAAATTCTGATTTAAAATTTGAAATTCGAATGAAACTTTGTCGAATGGTTTTTTGTTAGATCAGGAGCTATACTTTCAAAAACAAATAAAGAAAAGAAAAATTGCCAAACTTGTTAATTGTCGTTTCCCTTTTTATTTGCCCGCCACTGTACAAGCATTACATATCCATGCCTATAGAGCACTGTGTATGTATGTCCGTCGGCTGCTTGTCGGACGAGGCACATCAATCATTGCCATGATTACATGCACGAGTTGGTAAGAAATCGTTTAATGGGCTCGTTTACGTCTCTCAAACTTGTCTCTGTAGTTGACTTTTGAATTTCATATTATTTTGCTGATTTGATTTTTGCGAGCAAGTAAAACTCAAAAGTTTTACAAATGGTTTATTTTTTTATATAATTTTTATAATAACGCAAGCAAGTCATTAGTAATGTGAAATGATGTAAAACTGCGGAGGTAGTGAACATAGTGGAACTAAATGTTCAATCAGTCAAGACCAAAATAAATCCCATCCCAAAGAAGCTTTTCAAAGCTTTGTGTTTTTTACCTTTCGAGAGCTCCAACTCGCGAGCAAGTTTTTCCTGGACATCCCTGCGCTAAAGAAACTTTGCAAAGCTTTATGTGGATTTTATATGAACGCGCATCCACAAAAATCCCTATTTCAGGGCCTCTGCTATATATATAGCAGTCATGAACAGAAAATATCCCGCCGGAAAAATTTCTTAAAGCTTTCTATTGATTTAATATGGGTTCGAACAGGACTATAGTTGCAGCAGCACACTTAGGCCATAGATAGAACGCCCACTGTATTGTCGAGTTCTACTCTTAATGCTTTCGCCAATGAACTTGTCGTCATTTATTTCTTTCTTTCCTAGTGACGACATTACTGTTTTTCAAGCAGAAGTCTTCGCTATACTGGAGACTGCAGCTTGCTGTTGGATAAGTTACATGTGCCGCGGAATAAGCATTCGCATGGACACCAATCGAAGGGAGCTCAACCTTACAGACCTCATCCGTTTTACGAAAGCGACACTCGGCTGAACTTCAGAAAATCTTGGAACTTTAGAATGAGCAATTGGTCCGTGATGGGCCAATGAACAAAATATATAGTTTGGGTGTGCCAACAACTCATGAGTTAATCTGAGATTAAGGGAGATGGCAAAGCCGCGGGCCATGGAACCATTCGACCTCCCTGAAACGACATAAAATTGGTGCTTAGTATCCTTAACTTGGTTGTGACGACGAAATGCACTTTTGACGAAGAACGGCAAAATGTTAGGTTAATGGTATTTTTTTTAGCAGCCGATGACGTGAATGCCTTATGGACCGATAACCAATCTAATCTGTGTAGTAAGGAATGATCATATACATAACTAAAATTCGGAGTTCGACGTGGACAGCGTGGTCCTCTGCAGGCGACATCGTTTTTTTCCGCAGCGGCTTGGCATTCCTCGACGTACCAGTTGTTCTTACGGGTTTATTTAAATCCAACTATGCACTTCTTTGGCGGCGGTACGCAGTAAGCAGAAGATGTGAGCTCACTTGTGGTATAACGATTTGTTGAAGAATGCTCTTAGTTAGCAGGTGTGTGAGCCAAGCTTGGTATGTAAATCTACTAGCACTCTTAGGTGCGTTCAAAGCAGGGAAGAGACCCTTCGACGCATACTATCCAACGCTGAATTTACGCTTTTTTAGAGCGTAACTATAGTAGAAGTCGCCGGGCGCCATGTCGGCTAGAGAGGCGCTTCTCTATTAAGGGTTCTTACCTGCATAGTCCCAAATTACAGTCCATTTCCATTACGAGGCGTTTCACAAACTCCTCACATAAAAAATGTTTTTCCTTTTCAAGAGGAGAAAGCCCAGCCCCAGAACCGTCAGTGTGAGACTTTAATTCAAACTAAACCTCCTACCCCGGTACCACCGTGAAGTATTTCGTCGGGAGGTGGTTTGAGCAGGAAGCTCAATGTTCGTTGCAGTCCTGATGCAGCCTGTTAGAAGTAGCATCGCAATTGAATCGTCCTTTATCTTCGGAAAAGCAATCCACCCTTGTCGTACCCACCGTAACGCTTCTTACCTTCTTGTACTGATTTTTCTCAGCTGCTAGGAACACGACAAATATCGTACCTAGTGGTGATAGATCTTTTATCTGGGCTTAGTTATGTGACGTCGCTGCTTATCTCCTCCACATGTGACTGCATTGTTCACTGTTTCCTATCTTCAGTGGATTTTTAACATGTGACCCAATATATTTTCCGGTGTATGTTCTCCCCCAAACACGGAGGGAATGGGATTTTTATCCAGATCGAATCGAGGGTATTGGAATAAAATATGTTCAACGTCTTCTATAGTGCCATCTCCACAGGTTTCGCAGTGGTCAGGCGCTTCGTTTAGGAAGTGGAGTGTAAGCCCCTGAGTTAAGTGGAAGATTATTTCACATTGTGGTCTTTATATACATTTTTCAATATTTGGGATCAGGCTTTGTGTCCTGCATACGCTGGAGAATTCGTCACATTTCTTCTACCAAATATTTAGCATGTCAGCGTCAAATTACCACTTGTATGCATGGTTGGTTATTTTTCCAGCTATAGGACCTATCGGATGGTAATCCAGACAGTACCACCGCGTTTTTGATGTCTAGAGTGACCATTAAGGAGTACTTTATTGTTCCACTCACCCTTTCAGCGCTTGCCTGCGATTGCTTCAGCGGACAGGTCCCTGACTACTATCATCGAATCAATGGTGGATTTCCAATTACGAAAGGCGAACTGCTGGTGTGACAAACCACTATATGCTGCGATGGGACTTTGAACGCAATCATGTATGTATGCACATATAATTCATTCGAGGATGTTCCCCATTGAGTGGACCATGCAAAGAGGACTATAGTTGATCGGAGCGTTTGGTTGCTTCTTAGGCATCGGGATCATATTTAGGTGTTTTCGCTGCCATGTTTTTGAGACTACGCTGTTTTGAATGGCATAGCCAAAACCTGGGAGATTTACGAATATTTATGTATATACTTGCACTTCTTGGAGAATATACGCTGCGGACTTCAGAGGCAGCAATACGGTCATGCTCTGTTCCTCTACCTGGTAAACTGGATCATGCGCGCGGTGGATGCTCCTCATAAAACGCTTCCCGAATCCAAGGTGGAACATCGTACTCCGAAGAGGCTACCTAGTCGCTAATATGTGAACTTGGGTACACGGGCGCGGCTTCACATCAGCGGACTGAATGCCCCCAATACTAGTGGACACAAAAACGGACACTAACACAAATAAAGAAAAAACTGGCGGAAGCGGTCATGAAAGCTTTAAAGAGGCGCCTACGCCTCAAGAGGACACTGGAGTGAGCCAATCTGTCTCGCAAACAGCACCTGCTAACAAAAAAGAAGGGCCATTAAGACACACAAAAACTCAGTGTAGTGGGTAAGAAGAGGTACCAAGAAGAGGTGCTGAAGAAAGGACTGAGCAAAGAAGAAGCGTATGTCAATGCAAAGTTTCCAATAGCCGAAGGCCAAATAATAATAATAATAATAATAGATTGGCGCTCACACATATGTTATTGTTCCGCCGAGCTTCTCCTCCGATTTATGGCGTCCGCCTTGATGTTGTCATACAAATCGGAGGGATCTACAGCTTTACGCCGACCGACGTTTATATTTTTATTAGAAGTTTTTCCTTATGTCTATTGCAATTTGCTTTGCCGGGGCTTGAACCCAGGCCCTGCAGAGTGGAAGTGCGCACTGCTGACCAAACCGAAAGGAAAAAGCCCCAAAAAGACATCGATCGCAGGAAGGCATACTCGCCGATTTCGGTGCCAAAATGATGATAAAGTATCCCCATCGAGGTCCGCAGTTACTGCGGCACATAAGAGACAGACCAGTGTCCAATTTAAGAATTTTATTGCAGGGGTGAAGAAGGCAGTGCTTGCCTTGTTTGTCTTTTTGGACAAATCTTCTTGGGTTCTGCTTACAAGGCAGGATTTCTTGTGCTGCACTGTAATGAGAACACGACTACAGAGTTGGTTAGGGCGATAATGGTCACTGTGGCACCCTCGGAAGATGCTGCCGTGTGGGCTACAGAGGAATAAAAAATTCCTCTTCCCACGGTCGCAGAGGGGGAAACCAAGAAGCTACTGGATTTTGTGCAGCGGCAGAATAGCGACCTCAACGTCGGATATCCGGATAGTGAAATCTAAATAGAGTTGAGAGGGGCTCTGACGTTATGCTGGTCTTGCTAAAGGAGGGATCAATTTCCGTTTTAGCCAGGTCACACTCAGGCTATACGCGGCAGATGTCAACGCTGATGATCTGGCCAAACAAATGGAAGGGGTAGGGCTAGAGGAAGTTAATGACAAGTGCTCTAGTGAGTCTGAGGTGAAAACCAACACACCGGCAAATGATGTCAATGCAGAAACGGCGGAGCTTAGCAGGAAAATTTCCGGTGATAACATCCCCATATAGCACTTACACAAGAATGATAGAATACAAGATTGCGCCGATCAGAGAGGATTTGTAAGAATAACTTTTGTGTGACGTCACACTGGTGCAATTGCGAGAGAGAAATGCCAAAACGTGAGCAAGAATGGAAGAAGAAGAAAATATGTTGCAAGGAAAACGTAAACAAGTTGCACAAGTGTGACGTCATGAAAACAACGATTCTGTCAAATTCGTTGAGAGAGGAATAGCGGTCCGAGATCGGCGCAACCTTTGTATTCTCTCAATCGTGGCACTTACAGAGAGCCTGGATCAACACTTCACCGACTTCAAGGACTCGACATTAAAAATATCTACTTAATCCCAAAATGACACCCCTTCATGTGGCAATGCAAGAGGAACCAGCAACGCAAGCACTCATGCTACATAGGAAAAGTAAGTAAATTCAAACAAGTCCACCTTGTCGAACAACTTGAAATCTTATAGAGAAAGGGGGTCACCATGGCAAAAATCCTGGTTTCAGATCAAATTGATTCCATATTCAGCTTTACGAAGAGGTAGGTACAAGATCATATTTGACATTCGTGAAGATTGGTGCAGAAACCCAACGTGGTCGAACGATGTAATTACGGGTTTCGTGGCACTGTAATTGCGCAAATCTTTTCCCACTGAGCAAAGGCGAAACGACCGACCAATTCTTATTAAATAGGCAATATGCCAGAACAAAGATCTCCATATTTCCGGACAGCCAATCTGTTCTCATAGCTCTAAATGCTCTTATCAAAACCCTTATAGCCACCTAGAATAGAGTATCCTAAATCTGGGTGTCTGATCATGAGGGATATTATTGTAATTAAAAAGCGGACTTCCAAGGTAAAAAAGCAGAAAACACCCACCCAGCCCATCTCTTGAATTAGACAACAATGATATCAAAGAACGTGGATAATAAGAGGGAATATCTACGGACACACCGTTATTCAAAGACATTCCTTTGCTTCAGTGACATCTGATTTTGGCCTCTGTGTATATAGATATTTGCAGATTCTGTGACGAAGGGGAGGTATAAATGGAAAACCTAATTACTACCTGAACAACGCTAGGTCATCGCAGAGCCAAATTTTTAAACGACTACACGCTCAGCGATAACGACCCAAAGCAGAATTCGCAGCAGGGGTTAATGGAATTCTTGTGCATATTAGTTGAACAACTAAAGCTGTAAGAGGGGGCACAATAGATCAAATCTGGTCGCAGTGTAATAGGCATATAGACTTACCCTTACAGCACCATAACCATAACTGCATACAGAGAAGCCCTAACAAACACAGTGACACCTCTTTTGCCACTTACCTACAAAATTTTAAATTTTGTTACTAACAATTAAAAATAAATGTATTTTTTCGAATAATTAGGGCAATAAATTAGTTTCGTTTGAATAAAATCTATGCTCTGGAGAATCGTTGTTATTTTACAGCCGCAACATTTATTACAAACCGTACGGCGAGCGTACGCTCATAAATATTCCACGTAGGATCCATAAAATGGGGTGCACTTAGGGGCGGTAGTATGTGCTAAGGAGGTTTAACGATAAAACAGATAAATATTTACGAAAGTAGAACCGCGATTTCCATATCGAATGAGCGAGTTACGCTTTGTGTGCGCGCCCAATTTTCACAAGACCAAGCGATTATATTAACGATTCATATGGGAGAGGTAGAAAACGCAAACAGATAAAAGTTGATTGAAGGCGGGCTGGAAGGGGCAGGAAGTAATGTACAATGTAAGTGCGCAACAATTACATACATACATACATATGTACAACCTCGTAAATAAATACACATCCAAGCACACTACCAAATATGCCACACATGCCAAGCAACTGGAAAGAATAGCGTATCCCAGCTATGCAACGTATGCTGGATAGCAGAGGAAGCGAGAGAACCGACCATTAATATACAGTCGACATTGTTGGTATTCAACTACGCGAGCATGAGCGCACGGCACTGCCCACTACAGGCATTCAAGCATTCAACCACCAGTACCCGGGCGACGGCAATTAATGCACGGAATGTGATTTAGGTAAGCAAGCGCGGCCACAGCAAAGTTACACACAGGAAAGCGGAAAGCATGTTTTAGGCTGGGGTGCAACGAAGTAGAAGGTGGAAGGAGAAGCGAGTTGTAAGAGTTGGCGGCCGCATGAACTTATTCCATAAGTGAAAGAGGGAACACGGTCCAGCAGTATCAGTTTTATGGTTGAGCTATCAGCTGCTATTCCTTTCGCACCAATGATGGATTTCCACTAAGGCGTAAGCCGCCATTATTCTTGTGCATTTGGGTCGAAAAACCGGTGGCAGCGGCGGCGCATGTTGGCGATGGCGATGGTGCTGGTGGTGGTGGTTACAACAGAAGCAACAATAATAAAGGCACGCCTAATAAGAACAATAAATGAGTAGCGTGTGTGGCTTTTGTTGTTGTCCATTTGAGCGCGTGAGCATACAAAAGCACTCACTCAACCAACCAAAGGCAAAAAGCGACTCGAACAGGTTAGCGCGTTGATGGGCGTTTGTTTGAGCGCTGCGTCAGCAAGCAGTGGGGGCGGGGTAGGCTCACTGAGTTTAGCTTGGTGGAGCGCCGAGTCGCCACAACTGGTTGATGCGGAATTTAGGAATTCAGTGCGCCGTGTTCGGCTTTCGTGTGTGGATCGTGTCGTTGTATGAAAATGATATTTGAGGTTACGCTGAGTGCAGACGTGTCGTTACAAATCAAAGTTAGTAATAGAGAATAAAAAAAAAACAACAAAAACGAAAACAAGAATGTAAAGACAAAAGAAAAATTTGAAAAGTAAAATGAAAAACGTGCATGAAAGTTGAAACTTAAAGAATAGTTACAAAATATAAGTGCAGAAAGTTTGAACCAAGAAAAAGTGTGGACCGCAGCTTAAAATTAAAATTTTTCGCCGCAGCAAAGAATTGTAAAGCGAAAGAAAATTCTCAAAACTAAAAAAGACAAGTGTCCTAAAAACTACCAAACAAAAAATTGAAGCAAAAGCCAGCAAATAGAAAAAAAAACAACACTAAAAAATCACAAAAAATTTGCAATCTAGCGCACGTTTCCTGCTTTCGCTTAATTGCACTCATACAGCGTTGTGTCAGTGTATGTATGCATGCGTGCGTGTGTGCCTCTATGCATATGACCGCGCTACCGATTGCATTAATTGCCAGCCACTGCATTTACAACATATCTATCAATGAACATAAATAGGCGCATTTGCGAAATTCTACATTTGAATGTTCGCCATTCCAGCACCAATATTAACAAGTGTATAATTTGCATAAAATCTGGAAATTGCCTAAACATTCATATCTAAAACATTACAAAAATTTCGCCCCCTTGCACCATTGCCTTGCTCGCTTGGTCATGTTGATTGAACCGGGTATAAATCACAAGTTTGGAACATTGGCCGCCGCAAATTCGAGCATACCAGCGCATTGGAAAATGGAACCACCAAGAATACCAGCTTTAGCGGGTACGGGTGGTACGCCCACAATACCGCCACCGTGCAATAGTAAGTTGAACAACTAACTAAGGAGTAGATACCTACATAAAATATTTTTTTGTTTTTTTTTAATTTGAGGAGAAAAACTTAGCTGAATGAGGTAGTTGGGGGAAAAATAGTTTTTGTGCACTGCAGAGTTAAATAACTAAATGAATCGGCCAGTTGACTGATTTCCGACGGCGCGGCTGTTGTTTATAAACTAAGGGACATTTTCTCGACTGCCTGCTAAAAATTGACGGCCGACCTTCTTTATCGACTTTTAATCGTTGCCTGTTATATCTAAGCATGTGGGCGACAAATTTGACAGGCAGTCAAAGCACCGGTTGCCTTTAACAGGCAACTTAGTTTAGTTGTAGCGCAACGACATTTTTAAATTAGAACCTCCCTAATTAACGTTTCAAAGTCGTTAACTTAGATACCGAAATAGAGCCCTTTCACTTTCTAAAGACGACGAAAAAAAGTGCAGTGCAGGTATAATTCTGATGAAATTAAAAAAAAAAACATATAGATATGTCTATTTTTATAACTTTAAATAAAACCTTGTTTTATGTTTAAAACATATCATTACTGTCAACTCTCAGTAGTTTTTAAATAAACCAATTATTGCTAAATTAAAACAAATATGACTTTTATTATAAATAATCGCTTTAAACGGAAAGGCGAAATGAAAAACTTGAAAGTTTTCCTGGCTTTGATGGCGTTTTCGTTTCTACAAAAAATGTTGCCTTTTCATTGGCCGGTTCTTAGTGTTTGTGCTGGGAGGGAAATGAGAAAATAAAGTTTTTCGGTACAAACGAGAACGCCATGAGTTTTGCTTCATCTCCTCATTTCATAGAACTGAATACATATGTAAAAATCAATGACTTTTTGAATTGGAAAAAAACTGAGATGTTTCCTCTCGATGTTGTCATCAGAAAGTCCTCAGTACTAATAGCCAAACTACTCATGCATGCCATACTACAAAAACAAAAGCGTAAATGTGTTGGAATTTTTGCCTAAAGTGCTCAGCAATGCCTTGTAGGGTTACCACAGCAACTTCTGTTTGCAATGCTCTGTTATGCTATTCAGCTCTTGTCAGCAGTGACCAGCTGCGATTTTGTTTGCAAATAATTCTTTGACGTTTTCACAATATCACTGGATAAGGGTAAAAACTCCTCAGGTATATCCGTCTAAAATTGTATTGGGCCAATTATGCTACAACTCCACCAAATTGTTGTGCTAGTGGACCTCTTTGAAATCGATGAAGAGGCCTAGTACGTCAGATTGTCAAGATACAGGAGATTCGAAATCTCCATTTTCATAACTTTTACTAGAGCTTTCCGATAAAAATATTAGTTTGAGTAAAAAAAAAAATATTTAATCTAAAAATTTTGAGTTTCATTGAGTTTTAGGAATATTTCAGTGTTTTTCTCCTAATTGGCCAATTTTAATTTATTTTGAAGTATACTTATTCCGAAAAGTTTAATTGTTTGATATTTATATTACTAGTAGGTAGTTTTGGCTTTTTTTAATTGATTCACTGCATCGTCTGATAAATTCGTGCATCTCCTTAATAATGACCTTTTAACTGTAGTTATCCATTCAGAGGCAAACTAAAAACACAGTCCAACAATTTAACCAAAATGTTACTCAATACGTACAAACGCTAACTAATTTGATGGAGGATGTCTCCCAGACCAACTTTTCCGAATACACTACTAATCCAGAGTAGGGTTACCAGATTAATATTTAGCTTGGTAGGACAATTTAAATAAAAAAGCTGGACATTTACTCGAGGTAAGATTCAAAAGGAGGACGCCGGAGAATTTCGTGAGGAAACTTTTGTATTGTATTTTAACCATCTTACTCATACTTTAATGGTCATTTTTGAACCGTTATAAAAACAGCTATAACGGAAGGTCTTTGAAAATGCACTGAGAGGGTTAAAATGTCCCACGAAAATTTTAAGCAGACAATTTTGCAGGGGGTCACCGAAGATGAAAAATTTATACGCATTAGGATAAGTGCGTAAAAAAGCTTAGTTCAACTCAATGTTCACACATTTGACATAGATACATACAATGCGAACACCTACACTTGTGAGCATTAGGGCGAATCGATTTGTATGGAATGCAATTCTTAGATAGCACCTGTTTTTTTGCACATTGAAATTCCCCACGCAAAAATTGAATTTTGGAGGAAGAGAGGTGGAACTTTCACAATGATGTACCTTATTCAACGATCGTGTTAAAAAGTATAGTAAACCTAAACTTTATTACGCATATAAATATATCGGTACATATTTATCTAAATAAACATCAGTGACGGATTTAACGGTTAGCAAAAGAAGCAATGCTGACTGGGCCCCCCAACAGATGGCCCCAGTGTTCTCACCAGCCACTATACGTATATACTAGGGATTTTAATCCCGGGATCCCGGTCTTTTTTAAGTCCCGAAAATCCCGGGACTATTTGCCTGGAATCCCGGGATTTTCTGGATTTGTAATTTACACTGGTGGCAATAATAGAAACGCTTTATGTTGACCAGTTTTGGCTATATTTCTTTTGTTTATTTAATATTTAAATTTTTGTTTTATAAATGTGTAGCTCAATATGCTTATAATACCTTGCGACAGGCAATTGTGCACAAAAAAAAACAATATATTCGCCAAACCAAGGGCCAAATGTAGCAAAATTGCGTTCTTAATTTTTCTCTCTGACGTCAGGATTTTTTAAAACAACTTTGAAATTTGAATGAATGAATAATTAAAAAAATGATTTAAACATTTCAGCGCAATGTACTTAAAAAAATAGTATGGGTATCAAATGAAAGAGTTCTGTAGAGTTGCAACACGTTACAAATTTTGGTGCGTAAGGGACGGGTAGTATTGAAAATACCTTTTGTAATTTTATCCTTGAATATCCTTGAAATTTTGCAATTCTTACTTTTGAAAAAATTATATGGCTAACTTTATTAGCTTAAAAAATTTAATTGAATTAAAGGGCAATTTTAAATTCCTATTTGTCCTTGTGAACCCAAAAAAAGTATTTCATTTGGTACCCATATTTTTGTTTTACATTGCACTGAATTTTTTAAATAAATTTTGGAATTAATCATATCTTTGAAATTATAGTCTTAAAAAAAAAATCATGACGTCAGAGAAATGCCCATTTATATGCAGTTAATTATGTGTGATATGAGGTAGACTTTTATAAAACAATTTAAATTTTGAATAAACAAAAGGAATATGGACAAAACTGGTTGAATTAAAACAAACAAACAAATTTTTTGACGTAATTTTTTTTGCATCCAAGTTTTTTCGACATACCTTAAATTACTTTATCATATATGTACACGCTAACGTATTATTAAATGCATATAAATTTAATTACTGTCTTTCGTTTTGTTACTTATGAAATAATTTTCACTTAAAATAAAACAAAAATACGTTCCAAACCCATTTACTTATTATATATTATATGGTAGAAGAGCTTCTCTAACCATATTGATGCAATTTTTTCATGTTTAGTTGTGGAAACGGGACCGAACCAACGTCATCCCGAAAATCCCGGGATCGTAAAAATTGAAAAAATTAACATCCCTAGTATATACATATACTTATTCACTCGAGCTGGAGTTGTTAAGCAGCACAAAATTAAAATTTACATATCAAAGTTCACATTAAAAAAGCATTGTATCGACAGGCTAAACAGCAAAAACGCCCTATCTCAAATCGCCGCTCATACTGACCGGATATTTCTATCCACGTATTCTCTGGGTAGCAACCAAACCCGTTTGGGGGCGAGCTAAATTGAGAAGGCGTGAAACTTCGTGTGCACTGGGTTTGGGTCCCGTTACGCAAACCCTCCGACTAATGAAAAATAAAAACATACCTGTGATGACACCCCTTCGTTTGATCACGACCAAAGCATACATTTAAAGGGACTATGATTTGAGAGTATGAACGAGAATATCCGTCCCCTTATTTGGAAAGGTGCCTCCGCCCGGCTGGTTGATGTTTTCGGAAAGACAAATGCTGAAATCACCACCATTCAAGAAATGCGATGGACGGGGCAAGGCAAGATAAGCATGGAGCCAGCCGCAACATCGAAACGTCCTATAATCGGCTGAGGCTTATCGACTTCGCCGGGGCCCGGAACATGGTGTTATGTAGTACTAGGTTCCAGCATAAAAAGACCCATCAAGCTACTACATGACTGTCGCCAGATGGAAAAACGAGAAGCCTGATCGACCATGTTTTGATAAACGGAATACATGATTCCAGTGTTATAGACGTATGTACCAGGGTTGTTGCGAATATTCGCATTCGCAACCGCGGAGCTTCCGCATTAATTTTAACATTCGCATTCGCTTTCGCATTCGCAATAATCAATGAGGAGCTTTTGCGAATGCGAATATTTTGCAAGTGGACCGATAAAACATATATATGGCAAAAAAAAATTACATATTGTAGCCAATATTTTTGCCTGTGGGGTCGTAGGAGTATTTGCGTAACAAAACTGGTCAAAAGTCATATTTGACGTACGTCACTGAGAACATAGTCCTTTTAATAATATTTTTTTTCTGTGCTTTAAATACATGCATCTAGATGCTCTAGGAATATTTCTGCATCAAAGTTTGAAAAAAAATGTAGCTTACGTTATTTTGGCGGTTAGGGCTCGATATATTCGTTTGAATAACTTCAAATGGGGCTGTCCTTTCTTTGCTATTTAAAGTCAATGAGTAAGCTCCTTCAATAGTGATTTCCAGTAGAAATGATCAACGTCTAGCTATAAAGAGAATCGATGCTAAAATAAATAAAATGCTATAGGTCTGACCTTTAATTAGATAAGAATTACGTAACTATCTGTTATTCAAATGCTTATAAAAAACGGGGAGCTTTAAAAAAAAAAAAATAACCATATTCTGATCCGATTCGGCTGGCGGCCACGACTTTGAAAACAGAATTTTGTTAAAAAATAATAATCTATTTTCCATATCCACCTATTTAGCTCGCTATAAGCACAAATTTTTCAAAGCAGTCGCAAAAGAAAGTATTAAAAATGAATTACAAAAACTAAAATCGAAAAGTGCTGATAAAGTTACAGGTTCTCCAAATTCTGAAACAACATGACATATGTATCTGGTTTGGCTTGTAAGCGCTGTTTAAACAACGATCTCGCCATTATGCTAGATTCTAATTGTTTTTTTTTTTTTAAATACTTGACATCCGCATTCGCATTCGCGGATGTCTAAAATTCTACATCCGCAACATCCCTACTTTGTACACATCATGTCTCGCAAAGCTACACAATTTATTCCTGATAAGCGAGATAAAACTGTGTTACGCTTTGGTCTTGAAATTAAAAAAAAAACATGTAACTGCTTTGATATTATCTGATAACTACTTCTTTGGTAATTACAGTTTTAGCTGATTTTAAAATACTGTTATTTAATTTATGAGAGAGGCATGGCGTACCTGCAGCGTTTGTGGCTTCTTTTCGTATTTCCTTGACGGCTTCACGGTCAGCCAAAATTACAGTGCATCCATCAGTTTCGCAATGCATTTCCTAACGTCCAGACTCATATTTTTCATTTCTTTTAAGTCGAATTGCCCAAATATCATATTTTTTGCATTTTACGAAAATACCGTCGTCCGATTTTGCCCATTTTCAGTACCAACATACCTTGAATTTCGTACATATCTAAATTTTTTCTCGAGTTATCGTGTATAGGGACAGACATGGCATAATCGACTTCTCTCTTCGCCTGATTGCTGTAGCACCGCGGCCGTCATGTTAAATAAAAAGATCGGCACCGATGGTTTGTAAAAAGTATTCACGGAATTTTCTAAAGCCTTTTTAGAAACGTCGGCGGCTAAACTGATGCAATATGGAAATATGCTCTATCCAAATATCGGACATATGTACATACATACAGTGGGTGACAACACAAAGTTTTTCGCAAAGTTGTTTATGATAATTTTTTTTGTTAATGTTTTATAAAAATATAGTTCATACTAACAAAAATCATGAAAATAAAACTTCAACTCAGGAAAACTCAATAAAGTTCCAAAAATCATGAAAATAAAACTTCAACTCAGGAAAACTCAATAAAGTTGCATACAAACTTTCAACTTTTTAATTAGGTTTTCTAAAAAGATTTTGAGTATACAGTTTTTTAGCCCATTAAATATTTATATTTATATATATATATAATTTATTTATATTTATTTTTAAAACAAACATTATGCGTATTCATCTCACGTCATAAATTGCCGATAAACATGATAAAATTAATTATGAATTTGTATGGAATTTAGATTCATCCAAAAGCTATCAGGTAATATTTTTGAAAAAAGTGATATGTATGTTTATGGGTTTCTTTAATTCTTTTTTTTTTATGGAAAAGTGTTACCTTATAGGTGGCCCCATAGTTGGTTTAAATCCAATTATTGGATCATGAAGAAATTAACGACAATCCTAAATTTGTATACATATGAGAATAAAAGTCGGTTTTGTTTCTTTAATTCTTTTTTTTTTAAGGAAAAGTGTTACCTTATAGGTGGCCCCATAGTTGGTTTAAATCCAATTATTGGATCATGAAGAAATTAACAACAATCCTAAATTTTTATACATATGAGAATAAAAGTCGGTTTTGTTTTTTTGCTTAAAAGTTACTCTTTCTATATTAAGACAAAGATATTGACATTCAACACAATCTTAATAAATTGCCAGACTAACGTAGGAAATTGGTTAAATTTTTTAGATTTTTTTCTAAGTTTTATTTTATACATACACTAGCCCAGTAAAGCTTTCGAACACAGATTTATTTGCAACTCGACCGTTTTTATTTTGTGTTTATATTTCACTATCGAGTATGCAGTTTAATAGCTCTAATAGAGACCCCCCACATATTAATTTTTGATTAATATCTATAATGTACAGAGATCGGCCTGTTACTATTTTATATATGTATATATTATCAATGGGATTCCTTGAGTAGCCCTGTAGTCGGAGCAGAAAGAGAGGCAGGTCGTTGAATTCTTTGGTCTTTGATCACTCAAGCTGGAAAGGTGGGAGGTGCCAAACCCCGTTAATTTTTTTGTACCAGCCTCAAATTAAAATTTCTTTAAAATTTTGTAGAACTTCTAGGGCAGTTAGATAGATAGATATTCCGTTGAGGAATGTACTGCGACCAGGAGATCCATTGTGCCCTTTTGCTCCTTACAGCACCTCGATCAGTCCTAGCTCCCTTAGGAAATCCAGCAGATTGTTACGTGACATCGAGTGGATGTGATTCGGCCGCGGGTTTGGTGACCACTGCGTCTCATTCATGGATTATGTGCTCAGAAGTTTCAGCTGCCCTATCGCAAAAACGGCATGAATCAGTGGACCTGACGCCGAGTTTGTGTTAGTGACTTCTTAATCTGCAATTACCTGTTAAGGTACCTTTGTTCTTTGGGAGGTTAATTAGTTTTTCATATATTTTCCTATTGTATCCCCCAACTAGTTTCTTTGCTTGGCACTGCCCAGTGACTTGAAGTGATAGGAACTGCGATCTTTGATCCTGGACCAAAGATGCCAGCTCCAATGTACTCTGGTGCTTTTGAGCAGTCTGTGTATTAAATTAGAGGATGCAGCTGGGATTAATTCTGGAAGTTAGTATCAGTCCAACTTGCTTTATTTCCTAATTCTATTTTGAAGTTCCTCTAGATGCTAATAACTCTGCCGACATAATTTTGTTTGAATTGTGTTATGGGGGTTTACACACCACCACTCTGTTATTCTTAATGCCCTTTGAATTATGTCATATAGGGTGTTCTCGAACCTTTCTCTTGCTATTTTGACTATGTCATTCGCATACCCCTGGAATCGGATTCCGTTGTCCGATAGCGTTTTCAGGAGCTCGTCTACTACTAAGCTCGGGAGGATTCGAACGGATTTGGTTATCAATAATTTTCTCCATCGCATTTAGAGTAAAGGAGGTCAAGCTAATTGGCCTAAAAGATTTGGCTAGGGAGTAATACTTTCTTCCTATCTTGGGTCTAAACGTTACCGGGGATAAGTCCTCTCCCCATTGTACTAAGGCCGGATAGATACCATCTACACCTGGGAACTTGTACGATTTTCGGGATTTGTAATTTGCACTGATGGCAATAATATAAACTACTTTTCTTGACCAGTATTGGCTATATTTCTTTTTTTTATTTAAGAATTAATATTTTTTTATAAATTTCTAGCTCATTATACATAAAACACCGTGCGATAATCAATTTTACACACAAAAAATCAATATATTCTCGAAACCTTGGGTCAAATATAGTAAAATTGCGTTTTTAGTTTTTCACTCTGACGTCAGTAATTCAAAAATGATTTGAAAAATTCAATAAAATGTGCTTGGAGAAAAAGTATGGATATCAAATTAAAGAGAAAGTTCTGCAGAATTTAAACAAATTAAATTTTTTGGTGCATAAGGACTGGTAAATATTGAAAATGTCCTTTTAAAATTTTATCCATGAAATTTTGCAATATTTGTTTTTGAAAAAATCATATGTTAAAGACTTGTATAAACTCGATAACATCCTCGAATTTCGTCTTTCTAACCTTTTAAGCTTAAAAAATTACCTATTCGCCCTTGTGAATCCAAAAAATTTTAATTTTTTTAATTCCTAAAAAAATATCCTCTTTTATTTGGTACCCATATTTTTTATCTACATTGCATTGAATTTTTTAAATAATTTTTGGAACTAATCATATCTTTAAAATTACAAAGCCATTCAAAAGAAATCCTGGCGTCAGAGAGAAAACATAAAAACGCCAATTGGAATAAAAAAGTAGGTTTCAAACCCATTTATTTATTTTATGGTAAAAGAGATATAATAAATTTTTTTATTTAAGTTGTTGAAAAGAAATGAATATCTAACTCACGGGACTAATACCGGAATCCCGGGATTGTGATAACAACATCCCGAAAAACCCGGGATCGCAAAGAGCGAAAAAATTAACATCCCTAGTGGGACAACATTTTGTGACGGGTGTGACGGGTCACCTTTGAGGACACATATGTAGTTCGTAAGTAAAATGAACACTGCTGATTAGATGTGAATATTTATTATAGTTTTAATAGGGGGACCTCATTTAAAAAACGGGAAACTTAAGAATTTGTTACGTTAAAAATACATATTTTGCTCTGACGGGTGGGACATCCAATGAGCTTTTTTTTGAATGCTTATAACTTCTCGCCGTAAATGTGTTTTCCTTATAGCTTATTATCAGTGTAAAGTTCATGAATTATTCTATCTTTTTGGATAATTATTTTTTGCATTGCCACCTTTAGTTGATGAGGAATGCCTTGAAAACATGATGCAAACATATTACAGTATCTTATATATGTATGCATAATGCATTTATAACACTAAAATAGAGAAAATAGTGAAAAATAAATGGATATTCTACAGATTTACGGTTTTTACAGATTTAAACACAATTTATGTGATTAATTTTTTTATCTGAGGTGTCGTCTTCGTTGGACTGGCGCATATGCTTTTCTTTGTTACATATAATAAACCGAAAGGTTAATGACTTCAGAGAGAGGTACAAAGAGAATCACGATTGTTGTTAGTCGAATCCACTAACAAAGCACGTCCAGGGTTAAAGTGCGTGCCAGATGTGGCAATTGAGAAATTTCAGAAAGCAGTTACATGTGCAGTCACGCCTTGCATGTAAAGTGTCTTTCGGAGGAGTTTTTTTTTTTATTTCCGAAAGACGAATTACAGATTGCTAGTGCTGCAAGAGCAAGTTGAAATATATTTTGTAAATTGATTTGCGCGCTTTTAGTCGTAGTCACACGTTGCAACTTTAATTGCTGAAACTGATTTCCGAAAAGCAACAGAAACGTCTTTTTAGCTGTACACACGTTTAAATAAAATTTCTCGTTCTCAATTGCATGGAAAAGTTGGAAATATTGCCAAGTATGGCAAGCTCTTAACGCATGTCTAGTGAATCAGTAGTACTGATTAAACATTTTATTTATTTTTTTTTTTGTAATTTTTTATTCAAAATTTTTTTTTTTCCGTTTTAATTCCATATTTATTCGACAAAACGTGTCAATTATATGGCGTTATTTGTTTTATTTATACTGTCTACGCTTGTAGGTGTGCATGTAGCGCTGACAGTGTTTAAATCATAATTATAAATGTTGAATTAAGCAGACGAAAACATTTAAGGCAAATTAGGAAAACAATCGAAAAAAGAAATGCTCGTGCAGTCTGCTTATGAATCGCAGCTGTATAAATTTTGAAATTTATTTCAATATGCTATGATGCAGAAGGGCTATGAAGTTAAGCGGGTCGAATTGTGGGAGGCTCGTGTTTCATTGTCGTCAGCGGCCGCTGCGTATGAAGCGAGCAGAGGAGGAGGGTATTTTTTGCTTTATTTAATTTAATTTTGTTTCATGTATTTACACTTTTCCGATGTTTAACGACAAGAAATTAACACTTTTTTACTTAATATAGTTAGTCATGTTAAAACAAAATTAGTAATTCGTCGCAGACACAAACTACAGTGCAAATTAGCGCAACGAAATTTTATTTATTTTTAATTGGCATTACAAATTTGTAGGAACGGTAGAAAGCCAGCTGAAGCGCCTACAAATATTGAGAAATGAGTTGAATTGATTTTGAGCATCGACAATTTTCAATGAGCAAGCACACGCGAGCGCAATTGCCCAATGAAGGTGCTGAAGTTGGTTAAATATTTAGAAGTCACATTTTTTTTAAATTTATATCTATATTTTTGGTGACGGTGCATAGTCCTAAAACTCTAATTGTCAATTTTATCTTATAATTACAGTCGGCCTGCCGCCATCTGTGCAAATACCAGGCGCTGCAATTTTCGGTGCTGGCGGTTCACCATCGCCGACCACTTTGAATGCGCTAATGTCACAGCAACGTCTACTGGAGCTTTCACGTTTCGGCGGTCTACGCGGCTACGATATCGCTCAGCATATGTTGTCGCAGCAGGGTGCTGTCTCGAAGCTATTAGGTGAGTTGCGAATATTTGCGTTTAACCTATTTTGTGTTTGGGAAGCACCAAAGCTTAGTCTTCGGATTTGCCGAGAAAAGAAATTTTTTTATTATTATTATTTTTTATTGCAAAGTTTTATAGAAAGGGTTATTTTACGCTATAATCGCGAATTCGGTCGAGTTCGACGAAGTTCGTAAGAAGTTCCTTTTTCCTCTAGCTGACGTACATATGACGCTTTCCTCTTCCACCCCCACAACCTACATGCACTCCGCCGCGAATTTTCAGATCGATCATATACTACGTTTATGCGCATGCATAAGTCGCTTTAATTCATTTCGCCACGATTCAAAACATATGTATAAACTGAATTTCAATTCGCTTTGAAAGAGCGAAGTGTTTTGGCTCACACTCCATTTCAAATCGGTAGTTGATTTCTCCAGACAGTTAGAAAGAGTGTATAAACACCGCTCTCACTCAAAGCGAATTGGAGATCAGCTGTTCCGCTCAAATTCCAAATGATCGCATCAGTATTTAAAAGCTGATTAATAATAATCGTTCTTTTTCTTTGCCACGATTTTATAATGCCGAATAAAACTAGATTTTTATCACTTTCCATTATGTTAACTTATAAAATGTCAAATGAAAACAGCTTATTTTGTTTGCTTTTGAAGACGGTTACTTTGATGTCGATATAAAGCCGTAAGTATAAACACTAGAGCGAAATGTGTACGGTGTCAATCCGCTTTCAATTAAGTCGATTATTCTGTGCGTATAAACGTAGTAATACACAGCTTTTACAACGTATGTCATTGTGACATTTAGGAGCAAACTATCGACAAAATATTTACTTTCGTAAGACAATTGCCAATTCTGGAAACCATCTTGAAAACATGTTTCTGTCTTTCGAAATACGAATTGTAAAATCTGCTAACGAGGAGGTCTTAGCGTTATGCTGTTCGCCTTTTAGCAATCAGATTTTTATAAACAATAACAATTATCTAATAAATAAAAGAAAATTTAATTAAAAAAGAGAAAAATAAAATAAAAGGAAACTATAAATGAAATGAAATTAAAAGAAGTAGTTCTTTTTGAAATCAATTAAAAAAAAATTAAAATTAACAAGTAAGAAAGTCTAAGTTCGGGCGGAGCCGAACATTAAATACCCGGCGCAAGTATTAAATATATGTTCTTTCACCCTTCCGAAACCTTCCGCTAGATGGTAAGCCGAGGTGTATCTATTTTGAGTAAATTAGCGTCCTTCAATTTCGAAATATTGAAGTTTCAAGCATTTCTTAAATTTACCGTTATATGAGAATCGGCCGTTATTTTAGTCCGATTTCAATAATTTTCAACGTTTTGCTTACACGTGGCAAGTACAATAACCATACCGAGTTTGGTACAAATTGGTAGAACGGTTACCGATATACTTATATGTGATCATAAGTGGGCGGTGCCACGCCCATTTTCCAAAATTTTACCATAAACGTATTTCTTGGTAAAGAATTGTTGCAAGCATCAATTTTGAATAAATTAGCTTCAATATTTAATGATTTATCGAAGATTTTGTATTTCCCTAAATTACCGTTATATGGGATGTGGGCGTGGTTACGCCCATTTTCCAAAAATTTATAATATTCTTATTTTTCGTCTAAAAATTATTGTAATATCAATTTTGAGTGAATTATCTTCAGTAGTTACTAAAATATCGCAGTTTTCGTATTTCTGGAAAATACCGTTATATGGGAAGTGGGCGTGGTTAAAGTCCGATTTCGCCCATTTTCAACACCAACCTACCTTGGATTAAGGGAAGCCCACATACCAAATTTCGTTGAGATATCTCAATTTTTGCTCGAGTTATCGTGTACACGGACGGACGGACAGACGGGCAGACGGACGGACAGACAGACATGGCTTAATCGATTTCTTTTTTCATCCTGATCATTTATGTATACATTTGTCTATATCTATCTCGATTCGTTTTGGCTGTTACAAACAACCGTTATGTGAACAAAATTAATATACCCTTGTGCACAAGTGCACTCGGGTATAAAAAGAAAATAGGAGATATGTACTTAAAAATTTGATTAATCTCAAAATTTTTTATTCTTAAACAAAACCTAAAAACTAAAGCAAAATCCAATTAAATTGAATAAAAACAAATTAAATTAACAAAGGAAAAATAAATGAAATATATATTTTTTAAATAAAATGAAATTAAAACACATATTTTTCTTTTTTAATTAATAACATTTAAAAATGATAAGAAAATTAAACCAAAAAAAAGTAAATGAAATCAGAAATTCTTATTTAAAAAATTAAAAGAAAGTTAAACTAAGAAAAAAAATTAAATTAAAGAAGAAAAAATACATAAAACAAGTTTATAAAAATTAAAAAAAAATATATTTTTCTTTTTCAAACAATAATTTTAACATGAAATTTTGAAGCAAAAAACAATACCGACTCGGTTAACGTGGTCGAAAGTTATGCAGTAACATACATAGAAAAAAAAAATATTCCGACGAACTGGTAACCTTCTCCTTTTTGTGAAGTCGGTTAAAAATAAAAAGAAAGTTAAATTAAAACGGAAAATATGTAAGCTATAAAAAAAAGAAAATTCTGCTGCCCAAGGCCTTAATCTCGGATCACTGTGTTTGCTGACTCGGCCATTACGAATATTCGAGCGAGGCGATCCTAAATGATATATATGAGCTTTCTCTCAAAATATCTGAATGAGTGAGCTTTTTTCAACCCCATTTGTGCTATAAAAAAACAAAAACTAAAAGCTCTCTCTGGTCGTTGTTGCTCTATATCGGTGATGGGCACTACTTTCCCCGCGGGCAAAGCTTTTTTAAGCTTTCTATTCATTTGTATAGAAAGCTTAAAATAGCTTCATTTGTATAGAAAGCTTAAAAGAGCTTTGCCCATGCAGAAAAGCAGCGCCCATCAGCGCTTTTACCCTATTTGCGATTATATAAATTCCACATAAGGCTGGCGCAGGTGTTGAGCATTACTGCTCTGTAGCAACGATGATCAGATAAATCGGTCAAGATCAAAGAGAACTTTTACTTTTAGCGCGACTCTGTAAAATCAATGAAAAGCTTTAAAAACCTCCTATCGTGGGATATGTTCTGTTCGTGACTGTGATGCCTAAAACATAACCGGAGCTTTTTAAGCTCTTTTTAGACAGCTAAAGCTTTTTAGGCTTTCTATAAATTTTAAATTAGTAAATGTACATAAAAACTCTCTGGTCGTCAATTATATAAAACACAGAAAGGTGCAAGCTTTTGTTTTTGAATCAGTTTTAATACTAGTTTTCAAAACTCACACTGACTAAAGATTTTGGTATAGTGATGACGTGACCATATTTATGAGAGCTGAATATGGTACAAAAAATAATTTTGAAAATTTTTTCTACAGCATCTTACAGATCTTAAAGCCTTCTTTGTTAAAAAAAAAACGTTAAATTTGAGTATAATAAAGTGCACTTTTAAGTCGCTAAGGCTTACCATTCATTTTTGGCAATTTTTGTTTTGGCGGTGTTACGTATTTTTTCATACTAAATAAGTATGTCCGACCATTTTTTTGAAAGAGAAGCAAATGAGCAGAACTTTTCACTCGCCCTTTATTATACTCAATTTTAGTGAGTTACATAATTTCAAACCACATTTTTTTTCAACGATTCTAATTAAAAAGTTTGAAATTTTTGTGAAACATTGCAGAATTAATTTGTATAGTCTTTGCACAAAGTTGGAAATTTGGTATTACATATATGGTTTTTGTTGGGAATAGAGCTTAACTTTCATAAAATAAATAATATACATTAAAAAAAACTAAGCCAAAACTTACTAAAATGCTGAGTCCTAATTTCTATTTTGGTCACTGTATTTATTCCTCGATTCGAATCACAGGTATTCAGATTAGAAACTGTTTATGGAGAAAATCATGATCATATACCAACATCACTTGACCGGACGGATGGTCTCCGTATGTAGGAGGAGTGAAATAGTGTGAACAATTCATGCGTAGTCATGAATTTCCACAAATAAATTCAAATTCTACGTACGTACGCGAATACACAGAAGCTCGATTACCACTAATGCTTTAAAACTGTTCCATTAATGCATATTTGTATGTTTGAAACATTTTAATACAGCCACATGCATACTGCAGTAGTACAAGTGTATGGTTGGAGTACGCATACGCTCTGAGAAACCACACGTATTAAATAAAAATTAGGTAAGGCCATTTATACTGGAATGTATAAACAGCCGCAAGTTTATGCCACCAACAGCGATGTCGTATGCAAAAAATTTCTATTGAGCGGTCTATCGGTGCCAGTTAGTAAACACACGTGGTAGTTCCGACTGAAAGTAGCAAAATAAATAAATATTTAGCTATTTAGGTAAATAAATAAATATTTAAGAGTTTTGTGAATGACACCAAATGTATTGACGGTAGCTTAGGAGGTGTTTACTACTGGCGAATATTCAAATACTGTACGCAATTCACTATACTTGCACACAAATAATATAAGTTTAAGTAAATATTTTGGCTCACTGCACACTTTCTTGTTGAAAGTAAAGTGAATGTGTCTTTAATTCTTATTAGATACATACACACTTCGTCAAAGAATGAACTGTAGGCGTAGGTGAAAGCAGTCATGGTACATACTTTTTTGAAAAATCTCCACTCAACAAGAAAAAACTACACTCATTAAAATGTTTCCCGACAATATTCCTTCCAATTTTTATCAAATAATTTGTTATAACATCAAAAGAAAACCGGAAAAAGTTTGACTACATGAAAAACCGCTTCTCTTAAAAATACAATCGCCGTTCGCAGTCGGCGTAAAACTGTAGGGCCCTTCCCTTTGTGTGACAACATCAAGGCGGACGCCACAAACTGGAGGAGAAGCTCGACCAAACATCAAAAGAAAACCGTAAAATGTTTGACTAAACCTGAAAATGCAATAAAATTATTTTGACTTTGACCTTGGGATGACCTTCGCATGACCTCTAAATGACCTTGAGAATTCAAGGACCCCCATATTCGGATTCAGCCACAACAAAACAATTTTTTTTTATTGAATACATTTTTTGTCCTGTTTGACCCTCAAATGACCTCGAAGCTGACATTATGGATGTTACCGGACCTCGGATTCGCATTCAGCATGTCGAAAAACAGAGGGATATATAGGTTTGGTTTAATATGCATAACCTTTTTTTGTAAACCTGTGTAATCTATAAAAAGCTGTCGTTCTTTTCCCGACACTAATTTTTTTCTAATAAAATCCCTATGGGCAGGGAATTTTCCCTACATGTACAAACACTAGGTGAAAGCAAATTTGGACCGGATCAAACCTTTACCCTGCGACAATGATGCAATTAAATAGACCAAACAAACAAACCTTAAACGCATATAGCTTTCTTACAAAATATATCGTTCCAGGCCGTTTGTTAGTGACTCAGAAGCAAAATTTAACTACATAAGACTCTTCTGTTTAGCCATCTTCTATAGAGATTGGAGGTATTCCAGTTCATTCTCTCATCATCTTTGCCAATCATATCGGCTATAACCTCAGCCTAAAAACCACAGCAGTATTCGAGTATTCAAATGACTAGGTCAAAGTAGCCAAGTATACCAATCGCACAATGTCCTGTCACAACCCCCACCACTAGCGAGATCTGAGGCTTTTCAACCGTAAGGAACTCCTTTGACTGACCCGGCCCTCCCCAGAAGTACTCCGACGCCATTGATAGAGAGAGCCGAGATTCCTTTACTGATTTTGAGCGCACCGTCATAGCGTTTAGGACCCTAACAGACGTCACATTCTTTAGCAGTGAGTCTACCGCTTTCTTGATGGCAGCTATTTACATCTGGAAACGTACTGCAGAAGTCCGGGTCCGGAAGTTTGAGCATAGTTTTTATGGAGAGTTCCCGACAGAAGACAGCTCCAACAACCCTGCCTCCACGCTTTGATCCGTCCGTGTATAAGTTTACCGCCCCCGCCCTACCCAGTCCTCTCTTGAGGCATTGTAGTTGTAGTTCATTTATACTTTTTTTTTTAATTTTAATTATATTTTATAGAAGTATAGGTTGCCCTTTGACTAAACACATACAAAAGTTTGCAATGTTTGTGCAATTTTGTTTTTTTTTTTTGATTTGACGAAGATTTTTGACGAAGTTTGCTCGACGATTTTTTTATATGGAGAAAATGAGCAAAACTTGCGAATAAAAAAATTTTTCCAAAATCAACGGCAAGTACTAAAATTGAAGGGGATACTAGAAATCTAATTCAAATTAAAAAAATATTTGAACTTAGATTTGTATGGTTTTTGTTAAAGAATAAACTGTACTTTTATAAATGAATAATCAAAATTGAAATGTAATAAATTAAATTGTCAAATCTTGTTTATATGCTAAATATATGATATAAAGTTTCACAGATTTTGGTAGGATATATTAAAATACACCTTCACTAAAAATATGAAATTGTTAGTATCAAAAACAACGGACTTATATGCCACTTTTAAAAAGGCCGAATCTGCTTTTGATTTAATTTTTTAATGTTTTTTGCTTCTCCTCTAAAATATAAAACTTAATGGTTAGGACCTTTGTAAATTAAGGCAAGGATGTGTTTCATTTAGACTTTTCCTGGACTTGCCGAAAATAAAAACATATCGTCGATGTTTTTGCAAAACCGCCCATCGCCCAGTTGCAAAACCGCCTATCTTATTGCATTAAAATTTTACAGGAGTGCGAAAAAACGATTTATTCTTTGAATTGAATTATTCTATGCCTTGAAAGGCGGTATTTTCTCTAGCTATTATTTTACAAATCTGTTGTTGTTGTTTTAATAACGATTTAACGATTTTTATGCATAAATCTCGATGCCTGGAGTTCAATTCATTTTTGCCACAACGGCGATTTAGGCGGTTTTGCAACTGGTCGATGCTAAGTACTACACAGTATTAAAATTAATTTTACTATCTAAATACTCGGATACTTCAGTGCGCCCCTGGTGTATAAATATGTACATACAACAACATTAATTTGTGCGATTGCAACAATAAGTGCCACAGAACTGCCACTCATTTTGTGTGCATGCAATAAGCAACAGCAACAATAACAAAGTAATTTTATTGTACAACACCAATAAGTGCGCTATGCAACGCTGCACATAACAACAACAACAACAACAACAGAAACTTTAATATATGATGCATATCGTATGTATGTATATACTCGTACATATGCATGTGGTTGGCAGCGCTTGATGCTCGGCTTCCGTCGCTATCTGTCAGTAGCGCCTTGTATGTAGGTACAAATATTCGGCCCGCCGATTGCAAATTGCTGATAAAGCTATTATATTCACATAAGTGCCACACATACACATTTATTTAAACAAATGGCTCCATATATTTATGTATGTGTGTATGTACATATGTATGTATGTAGTAACTTTATAAGCATGATAAAGATCATTGTGGCGGCAAATCGGTAGCCAGGTAACTCATACGCCGACGAGTCGTACGCTGCGAGTTACTAAGTCAGCAAGGAAGCAAACAAGCTAAGTAGCAGTGCGAAGCGTTTCGCCAAGTAAAAAATGATTGATAAAGTCGCAGACACATTTGGAAAGGGTTCCCAGTGGCACTCTTCGTGTTGTTGTTGCTGTTGATGTTGGTGTCTGTGCATCCGTTACTGCTGCGCATTTTGTCACAGCCAACACATCGGGGAGTTGATATGGTGATAAATATTTATTTAAAGAGCGCGCTAATTGCATTTTTTTATGATTGCGAGTAAAATTGTGAATTGTGCGCTTGTGGCGTTTACTTAGTTGAATTGAGTTGCGCTGCATAGGGGCAGGTCTTGAGCGGAGGCAACGTATGAGGCATTTGCTGCCTGCCTGTGTTGACGTATCCTGTTAGGCTGCCTGTGTGTTTGAACGCATGCGCAGTTGCATACATACATACATAAACGCGCACTTAAAGCACTTTTCTAGGCATATCTGCGCATCACTTCCTTTATGTGGCATGCCTCCTATCATTTTTCTGTATAACATTTCTTTGCAATTTTATTTCTTTATCTTCAATTACTGATATATTAATAATTAATTTTTTTTTTGCTGATGTTTTTTCTTTCTTTATTCTTGCGCCCATTTTAGGTTCACTGCGTCCACCTGGTCTAATTGGTGGCTCCAAGCCAAAAGTTGCTACACCAACAGTTGTCTCAAAGATCGAACAGTATAAGCGGGAGAATCCAACAATATTCGCATGGGAAATACGTGAACGGTTGATATCGGAAGGTATGTATAAAAATATTTGATATGAGTAAAATATATACCTATGTATGTGTGTATGTACATATATAAAAATGTAGATTGCCTGTTAGGTGCAACCTCATAAACACCAATTAGAATGCAGCGCTGATTAAATGTATAATAAAACAGATATGCAACACATTGCCTCTACGCACATATGTATGTACATTAGAGTGGTCCAAAAATATATAGGAAAATCACTTTTTTTAATTTTTCTTGCTACCACCCCCCAGAACTGAAGAATATCAAAAATTAGGAGACACATATATTTTTGTTTTGAAATCGGTAATATTTATCCGTGCCGCCGGGGTTTTGAATTTTCCCATGCATCTTACATGGAGAAAATATACTTTTTCGTAAAATTGCTATAAAATCGTTAAACATAAATACTTTTTGATCGAATATGGCCATTTCCCTTCAGAAGTCTTCGAAAGTTTTTTCATTTAAACTGAAAGCGTTTGAAGAGATTCAAAAACATTTTTGTACGGGGTTGCCACCATTCTAAAAATCACAACAACGGCTATACAAATTTTAAGCATACTTAATACCACGATATGCGTATCAATAGGAAGGTTTATGTACTCACAGAAAAGGTCTCTAAACAATCGAACTTTAGTTAACATATATTTTTGGATAGGGTTGCCATATATCTAATAAAAAAGTTTTTACATCATGCTACATGCGGTTAAGTAAAATATGATTTTCAAAGAAAATGTGTTAAAATAAGCTTTAGCCCCTACATATTTCTGAATAGAGTTGCCGCCTATCAAAAAAATTAAAATGAGTGCGATGAATCGTCGCTACTACTGTCAAACTATCGAATGTGCAGAAATGCATATTGCATCATTTCACTTAACTTACGTAATTACCTCATCTTAGTTAACAGATGGGTGGCAACCTTGTTTAAAAACATGCAAGTCTAAAGCATATGCGTACACCTTTCGTTTTGATGATTTTATTGACCTTTAAATAATTAATATTTTAAAATATCTGGCAACCTTCTATTTTAAATTTTTTTATAACAAACTTACAGAAAATATCGAGTAGAATGCAAAAAAGAAGTAAAAAATTTTACGAAAAAATGTATTTTTCCCATGTAAAATACATGGGAAACTTCAAAACCCCGGCGGCATGGGTAAATATTAATCGATTGCAAAATAAAAAAACGTGTCTAATTATTTTTGATATTCTTCAGATCTGGAGGTGTGGCTGGAGGAATTTGTTTTGGACCACCCTAATGTACATGTGTAGATACATATATATAACACTGTATATGGCATTGTAGTAGCTTCCCTGCAGGAAACTTTAAGTTATCATGAAGTTGATTATGAAGGAAGTAAAAGCCACTATTATCTGTGTATTTTCTTTGAGTCAATGGTGGTTACCTCTGCATTGCATGTCAACTAACTTGTGATCAACTACTTTTTGGCATAAAACATAAATAAGAAAGGCAATATTTAATAGTATTTGTTCACATATGCTGCTGTAGGTGGTTCCATATTGGAAATCCGTCAGACATAACTTAAAAGTGATTATATAAAATTTCGATCCTTCCTTTTGTTTGTCCTGAACTCGAAAAAGTATTTGTGAAGTGAAGAAGAAAAGTGTATTCAAAGTAAAATTTGTATGAGGATATCTAAATAGTAACTTGTTAAAGGAAAACAAACTCCCGATTGGATCTGCTTGACTTCTGCAATACTTTTCAACTAGTTTCAAGTTAGGCTTTTGTAGGTAACTATTAATAATATATTATATCGAAATCCCGCCAAAAATCTATCTACAAGGATGTTATTTTTTATCAATTCGTAATTTTTTTCTGCAGGGTGATTGCAAGCTTTTTCTCAAGCGTGTATGTTGTGTGTGTGTGTGTACCTTCGCACGCTGTTGGCTTCATTTAAGTCATTAGAGATTTTAATCCGATACTGTTTGTTTGCGCGTTGCTCGTCACTTGATTGATTGCCCATCTGGGCTAATGATGGCTTAAGTCAGCTGAAAGCGGCTTCTTTACTTGAAAGTTAGCGAGTGAGCGAGTGCATTGATAGATAAGCAGTCGGCTTGATGCAAAGCAATTTAATAACTCATAAAATGCCTTAAAAGCGTATTAATTCATTCTACTTCTTCTACATAAATATACACTTATGTGTACATATGTAACTACATACATACATAACTGATGTATTGCGCCGTAAGTCAAGCTTAAGCTAGTGAAGCATTTAATTCTGTAAAATTGTTCACAGATGAACTGATATCTATTCTACCATAAATCTCATAAATCTCAATGTTTCGATAAATGCGTTAAGATATGTATGTACATATGTATGTATGTATGCAAGTAGAGCTAAATATGTGAAAGTTCATCTCTTTATGAGCAGCGATTTCTTAATGTAAGAGCTTTTAAACTTCCACTGGATGTTTCTAATGTAGAGATGCAACGGATAGTGATTTGGCTGGATAACGGATATCCGGCGAACTTCGTGCCCGGTTGACTGAATATCTGGCGGCGGAATAACAAGTCGATTGTCTTGTTGTTACCAAAATAAATATATTTTTAATTCGACAGAATACAGTACGTCTACGAAACTGGAGACGTTCCGGAAAGCTTTCTATAAGTATAACCCTGAGCTTCAGAATCGTTAATTTTTTGATTTAATTGATTTATTAAACCACGTTGAACGAAAACAGTAAATGACAAGTTCGACACTTTGGTAATCTTTCACAATAGATAATCTGAGCGCTCTATGAGTAAATTCCAAGTCTTTTCCAAGTTTTCGGACTACCGAATTCTACGAGCATCTCCTTTTTTGGATGACGGGTACATATGGGTATAAGTAATATTTAAGACAGGCGGCAGCTCTATAGAAAGTTTCCAAATTGTTTATTGAAAAATTTGAACACTAATTTATCAACAAGTTTTCGAATTCATAACCATTTATTTGTATGTATATTCCCCTGACAGCCGTTTGCACAAATACCACTGCTCCGTCGGTCTCTTCCATCAATCGTATACTGCGCAATCGCGCCGCCGAGCGTGTGGCTAGTGAATTTGCTCGCACCGCTGCCTATAGCCTCTATCCACCACATCCTTATGGCGGCTTCACTTGGCATCCCTCGGCTGCGGCGGCAGCGGCAGCAGCGAACGCCCCAACAGCTGCACATTTTTGGCCCACACAAGCGACAGGGCCAACGCTTACTACGCTCCCACCATCCGGAGGCGGCGGTAGTGGTGGTGGGTGTGGTAGTAGTGCTGGCAGCGCTGCAGCTAGTGGTCTGCTAACAAGCAATAATCGTGCAATATCGCCCGGATCAGGTAGTCGTGACACTCTAGAATCGCCGGATGATAGTCGGCATGTGGATTCAGATTACTTGGATGATGATGATGAGCCAAAATTTCGCCGCAATCGCACTACGTTTAGTCCGGAGCAATTGGAAGAGCTGGAGAAGGAGTTCGATAAGAGTCATTATCCTTGCGTGAGCACGCGCGAGCGCTTGTCTAGCCGAACGTCGTTGAGTGAGGCGCGAGTGCAAGTAAGTAGCGTAGCAATCTTAATTTCAAGTGCTCCCTTTAGGTGTATGGTACTGAAAATATTTATGTATATACATTAGGGCGGAGTAATTTGTTCAGAGTAAAATTTTTGTAGAAGGTGTATAGCAAAGTAAAATTCTACTATTAGTTCTCAGCAAAAATGGCGAACAAATTATATATCAAACATGACGTTTGACCCTCCCAATTTTCAAAAGAAAAAACAGTGTATTACATAATAAAACACAAATTTTGGAAAAGAAAAATTAATTTCGGCCAGAAAAAATTATAACACACTAATTTTTCTTTTAAAAATTGGGAGGGTCAAACGTCATTTCTGGTATATGGTTTATTCAGTATTTATCTTTGGAATGGAGCGTAGAATTCGAATATGCTATACACTTTTTTCGGAATTTATTTTAATCCGCCCTAATATACATATTTCTAAGTTTTGAATATGAATGAGCGTTCCGCTTACATCCACACTAACGTCCATATGCATAATCATATCTAATGTATTCTATATCCATATCCATATGCACAAGCATACATATCCATGTAGATACATATCCATTTATGAGTTCATATTCATATCCATATACATATGTATAAACATATCCATATCCGTATCCATATCCATATCTATATCCATATCCACATCCATACCAATATCCATTCCCATATCCATATCCATGTTCATAGATATCCATATCCACAGCTATACCCATATCCATTTCGATATGCATAACTTTATGCCTATCCATATTCATTTTCATACCATATATGTACATATCAATATCCATATCCATATCGATCCCCATTTCCATATCCATATCCGTATCCACATCCATATCCATATCCATATCCATATCCATATCATTATCGATATCTATTTCCATATCCATATCTTTATCCATATCCGTATCTTTATATATCCGTTCCATATCCAAAATTATCTGAATGGAAAGTTCCACTGGTGTAGCGTGTCCCTACTTTCGTTTTCATTTTGCTTGAATATTTTTTAACCGTTCTTTAATTTTTATTTGCTTCACTCAATCACTCAATCACTCATTGCAACTTTTTGTTCTTTTATCCGCTGCTTGCGCATTCAATAGTCGCGTTTATTTTTGAACTAACCACATCGTCCTTTCCGCATTGATCAATTCAGGTTTGGTTTTCCAACAGAAGGGCGAAGTGGCGCCGCCATCAGCGCATGAATCTACTGAAGCAGCGCTCCAGCCCCTCCGGCCATCCACACGTTCCGCATTCACAGCCGTCGCCCGAAAGCAACAACAACAACAACAACACCTACAGCAGCAACAACAACAGCCTCAATCACAGTCACAGCCACAGCCATGTATCATCAGCGACAATGGGCGTGGCCGCTTCACCGACCTCCAGTTGTCACAGCAACAGCAACGCCTCTACCTGTGCGGCCAACGACCAACAATCAGGGCATCACCATTACTCGATTGGCGGCAGTCACATGGCGGCGACAGCAGCAAGTTCTCAAGGGAGCGAATTGGAATTTCGACCGCTCGGACACCATTTCACGCACCATGCCGCCCATCCGGCGAACAGTACTGCTGCGACAATGTTGCTCAATCATTACAGCCAACAACAGCAGCACCACCACCAACAACAACAACAGAAGCAGCAACAATTGGCCGCCAAGGCGCATTATACGGCGACAGGCGGTCAGCTGCAACACGCAGCGGCGGAGGTGAACATGGAGACAGCGGCAGCTGCGGCGGCGGCGGCGGCACAGCAACAGCATCCGCAGCACTTAGCCGCCACGCTAGCGGCCAGTATAGCGACATCACAACAACAACAGCAGCATCAGCAACAGCAACAGCAACAACACAGCCCATCGCCCACAGCATCAGCGCCATTATCCATGGGCGGTGAGCATAGCGCCTTCCGCTCGCTAGTTGGTTCGCCCTCTGCGGCGGCATTTGCGCACTTAGTGCGGCAATATGCAGTGGCGGCGACATTATCGGCAAATGTCGCTAGCATGGGTGGCGCGACGGATGAACTCAAGCAGCAGCAACAACAACAACAACAACAGCTGGTGACTGTGGATGATTCCTCCGAGGATTCGGAAGAGGAGATCAATGTGCATGACGATTCTGAAGATGAAGTGGAGGTACTGCGACGTACGACGCGCGGCGGTGCTGTCCAGCAAAATGTTGGCTACAGCGGCAATAATAACAACAATAATGGCAATAGCGCAAGTGTCGCTGACAACAACAATCAAGGTAACGAAATGTTATCGCTAAGCGGCAAAGCGCCTCTACAGCTTACCAAGCATGACCGTTGAGCGGCCGTTTTGAAACGCATAGCGGCGAGTAGCATTCTACAAATTTATGAATATGTATGAGTGTACATAATCGCGTGAAGCAGGGCGTTACGCGCACGGATTGCATTTCAACTAAATTTGACAAACCTGACTCGAGGCGCGCTTGTGATTGACATCGGTCCGTCCGTTACTTAGTTGTAGCTGGCGCATGCGCAATGCACGAAGCGTGAGCGTAACTACATGCTGGCCCCGTATATGTAAGTATGCCGCGCCGCTATAAACGTCTGTGTTTGAGACAAGTCGCCGCCGCCGCTTCTGTCGTTCGCGCGCTAGTCGTGTCTCGTCGCTTAATTATGAAAGAAACTTGAAACTTGGCGGACAACAACAGATACTTTGTACTTAGCGCTGCAATGGTAAGCCAAACAAAACTAAATAAAATAAAAAACAACTATTCTAATGAGCTTGTTCGCTTAGCAAAATTACTACAACAGCAAAAAAATAAATACATAATTTTAAACCAAAGTAATTAACAAAATCGTATAATACTACAGTAGCGACAACGAGCGTGCGCTTGCTATTTAACATAAACAAGCAACAACAACAACTTTGAAATACTACACAAATTGTTGCACTCGCCGGCTGGGCATATGTAAGTGTACGAGTATATATATATATAGATGTACATACATAAATAGAGTAGCTAAAAGAAAAAAAAATTAGAAAAGAAATAGCTTATTTTATTGAAAACCAAATAAAAAATACAAAAATATGAATTATTGTCGCAAAATAAAATTAAAATTCTAAGCGATGCATAAGTAAAAGTGTTTGTAAACAAATTCTTGCAAAATAATACATACAAACATATCTAACCTGCTTGATAATATCCATAAAAATATATACATATGTATTTGCCTTAGGGTGCATCATTCTCCACACAAATAAAAAAGGTTTTTGTTTTTCCATCAGAATAATTAAGTTTATTACATTTTAAAACTTACGCCAAAATATGCCGGAAAATCTTAACATTACGTGAGCTGGGCCGATTTGAAAATAGCTGCAAAAATCGTTTTTTTCATAAATAAATTTTAAAAATATTTTCACCACAAATCATCTCCGATGATAGAAAATGTACTTACGTGAGCTGGACCGATTTGAAAATGCTTTCAAAAATCGATTTTTTTTGAATAAAAAAAATTTGTTTTTAAAAATTCACAGTTGTTAAAAAATTTTAGGCTTATTAACGGAATCAAACCGGTCCAGCTTAATTAAATCAATCTTAATATTTCTCCAAAAAATTTTGACGAAAGTATTAAAATACCACAATTTTTTTTGGTGAGGTACCCTAATGTACATACACATATTTGTAAATAATTATAATTCTAAATTTACAATTTTTAAATCACTTTAATCACTGCAGAAGGCCACAAATGACAATTTTACAGGATAAGCAAAAGCTCTCAAAATTAAGCGAAGTGCACATTTTCAATAAAAAAAAACAATATATAATACAATTTTTTCTAGAACTTAAAGTTTTTAAATTTTCTCTAAATTTCTGCTTGCTTGCCACCGATTAAGAAAATTACAATTGAATTGGTATAAAATATCTACTGACATAACATTTTCTGTTCAGTTTTGAATATTTTGCAAATACATATAAGTTTTTAAAATGATTTTGATCACCTAAATAGGTGGCAACTCTATTAAAAAATACATTTATATTAAATAATTCTATAATATTTTTTTTGTGATTACCACATTTTTATATTTCATATGCCCAAGTTGCTTAATTCACTTTGATAGGTGGCAGCCCTATTCCCAGCGTGAGGTTTCCAAAATATCTTTTCCAACCATAATGGTACAATATAGTTAGAGAAAAGTATGGCGTACCATTCTATTCGACTCTTTCGCATGGCTATGGGTATGTGATTTTGTAAATTCTTAAACTATAGAAAAACTGCTAAAGTCACATAGACGACTTTGTCAAAGATTCATAAAAATATAAATATATTCAAATGTATCTCGAAGTATAATTAATTAATAAGTATACATTAGGGCGAGTCAATTTATGTGGGAAATATTTTCGACTATACCGGTAGGGTATAAGTATTCTACGTCAAATCCTAAAAAACTTTGGCAAAGAAACTATGGTGGGTCTAAAATTAATTTCGAGCTTGCCAAATTGTGAAAAGTTGTTATTTTTTCCTTAGCAGCGTTTTAATTTTCTGCAGTGTCTATTTTTATAAGGAATCCATAATTGAGAAAATGTAAGTAAATAAAAAAAATAAAATAAATAAATAAAACATAATTTTTTAGTTGTGCCGGCTCGAGGTCAAATGCTTGTTTTAGAAATTTTAATTAAAACCCAGGTTTTTAATTTTTTTCGAATATATTTCGGTTACATCATCATTTTAAGAAAAAAATAAGTCCAAAAATGAATTCCTCATACCAAAAACTCTTATGGTATGAGTTTATAAAAAAAACTTAACACTTCTTTGCGACGCTATGTATAACTAAAAAACAAAAAAACGTTGCTAAGAAAAACACCTATTTTCGTATTTTGCAAAGCTTGAAAGTCTCTTAGAATTTCGCGTAGTATTATTCTATGCCATACCTACAAAGTCAAGAAAAAGTGACCCGCCCTACTACATATTCAGAAACATATATAGTGAGTGACATAATGATAAGTTCACACACATAATGATAAGTTTTGACTATTTAATTTTTTTTCAATTAGCCAATTCTATTATAATGAAGTGCAAGCTGCAAGTGGCTTTTTTTTTGGCAAGTTTTTTGATGGTGTCACGCATTTTTTTTCATACAAAGTATGTCGGAAAAACTGCATACCCAACATAATAACCAAAAATTATGAATAAAAAGCGTGGTGTTTTAATGAAAAATGGTTTTTTTTTGTATTTTGCACAAAGTTTTAAACTTGAATTTATAGGTGTTTGGTTATAGGTAGACTAAACTACATTTTCAAAAAAAAAAAAAAAAATATTAAAATTAATTTCAAAAAGTCAAAACTTCTCAATATGTCGGTAACCTTATCATTATGTCACTCACTGTATTTGTGTATACATATGTATAATAACATAATAAATTCAATTGCAATAATATAGTATTACTACTTAAAAAATCGTTTCATTACATACCTAAGTATCATAGTATGTAGCTAATAGTAACTAAGTATTCAATGAGTAGTGGAATAGTTATATAATTATATAAACAATATTTATTGTAAATATTTACTATTCAGAAATAAAAAAGAACATTGCAATTATAATTTTAATTTAGCGCGCATGCTGTGTGTATGTACATATGTGTGTGCAAATGCTATGGGAGGGAGCACACAAACCTTAAATGGCTACATACTATCTGAATGTGTTAGGTAATTAATAAATTATCCAATAAATAAATATCAAATATAAATTAAAAATAATACTACAATATTTAAATATGATTTTTATTTAATAAAAAGGAAGCTTACAATTGTCTTTATAAGGTTTGTATGCAAATTTTTATCATTTATTATTCCAGTGATTCTGTACCCATTTTCGCCACAGATTGAAAATAGAGCAACTTATGGAAAAAGTCATAAATGTGCTTATGCTAATAGACTATAAATACATCAGACCTGTATCACCTTACAAGCAAAAAAAAAAAAGTTCGTCGTGCAACCCTGAGTCAAAGTATTTTTTGTTGAACCTTTTTACAATGATTTTGACAATTACATACATTCGGCAATACACATTTTTTTTCAAATTTCTAATGGAATAATCGAAATTCTTTAATAATTTTTGGTGAGCTTTAATTTACTGGCATTAGGGAGTAGGGTGGCGTTAGGGTTTTAAAAACTGATATATGAGTGCTAGAACAGGGTAGGTACTTGAGATCAATGAACTTTGAAATATTTTGTACTCGAGACAAAAACATCGATAGACATTAGGGTGTTCCTTAAATGTAGAAAGCAAATTTTTACATTAGATTTCCTAAGCCTCAACCCTTACGTCGATGTTAATATAGTCGAAGATATCAGATATAGATTTTGTTCAAAATTTATATGTGATATCCTCGACTTTAGTAGTATCGATTTTGGGTATTAGATGAAAAAACAAAAATTAATTGTAATTTTTTGAGTGTCTATAGAGGAATCCACACTTTGCCCCCTGTGCGACACACAATAACCGTCTTCAATCTGGACCAAAATTTATATGTTATACTGTGACCGTGGTATTACCGATTAAGGGGGTGAGACTGCAAAAATCGTTAATTTGATTTTAAGGACTACACTAATATACATATAATACTTTAATTTCCGACTTTAAATGTACATAAAAAGGCGACCCCAGCGTTCGGCCAAACAAATTGTTTTTTTTTTTTTGGAATTGCCTTGCAAAAATATATCAGATTCGGAGGAGTATGGCGAACTTTTTTTCTGGTCCGGTGATCGGTTGTTATTGGATTTATTTTTTTACATTACACAAAACTTCATTAAAATCGGATAACGTTTAGCATTTCCGCCCTCTAATGAAGTGGGCGTGGCAGTGATAATAATTTTTGCAACAATTTATTTAGATGACACAAATCCGCTTTCGCCCGGTCTGAATTGGTCGTTAGTGAATCATCTGAATACCCACCAATCATCAGTCACACCTCGAAACCTAGTGAAGGCAGATTGCTGCCCTCTCCACGCTGTTGCTAAAGCAGTTTATTTCAAAGCTTCCAAAACTATAAACGCAGTACTCGAGAGAAACATTTGTATGGAGCGGATTTCAATTCGCCCTCGGCTATTAAATGTTCACCCAGGTGTCTTTTGCGTTTGTGCATCAGTGCAGCACACCCTTATAGAATGTGCAGTGTAGTCTCGATATCCGTTCTATAAAATCTGCATCGTTTCTGCGAGTAAATTCCTAGTTTAGTCAGATAATAATTCAGCCTGCAATGTTCTGTCAGGATTCCTGTATTATTATTCCTAATTTATTCTTAGATGAACTCATACATTCCTTAAAACGCTTTAGCTTATACATATGTTCCTTAAAGCGCTATGGATTGCTTTAGACCTGGTATATTATCCCAGTACCAATTAATGAGCCTCTTCCTTTAAAAGGGCCACAGAATAGCTTAAGGCCAATGAAAGGGGTTGATGCTCATTTCCTCGCAAGTTTATTAGAAATCTCGTTTCCTTCAATAACAATATGTCCCAGAATCCAGAGAACCTAAACTCGATTGGTCAGACGAAGACTATTCAGCTCAACAAGGCACTACATCAGAATTTTAAATGTGACCGGATGAGATCTAATAGCCTTGATCGCAATGTTCTAATTCCGGTAGTTCCGCTTGCTATTAAAGTCCCCCCATCATTCTAGGGCGCATGTTTCAGCCTGGAAAATGCACGTATGTTTTCCCAGGGGTTTCGAGTAACTTAAGTTCGGTCCAACTTCCCCTACCCCGTTACCGCCTTCGAACCAGGTTATCATGTTTTGGTTTATACGATATATGTATGTATGTATCTCGGATATGCCTGCCAGATCTTCTTATTACACCGATCAGTTTTAAACCAACAAGATCTAGAGCCGCACCAAGAAAAGCACTTGGGGTCTAGGCAAAGAAACTTAATTATGCGGTGCCATGGTGGTTCACGCAGGTTTGTCGTCAGTGAATATGCTTCTGAAAGGGACCAGCCCAGTACACAATTGCTGAGCCACCTCCCCTGCATGTTGGGAAGCAACTTTGTAAGCACATCATTCGATGTTAACCCACCTGCATGTAACAAATACGAGATTCGCCTGGATTACCTAGAGGCTCTGAAGAACACCTACGTACTTAAACACTCGCCTCATAAATTCAATCATAGTAGTACAGCAGCAGTTGCTGAAGTAGATACGAGACCAGGGGAACAGGAGTAACAACTTTCTTTTGGATACTGTTTGACAACGTAAGTCCGCTATTAATAAGGTTACACAAACTAACGAATTTAACTGTGCTTCGACTCTGCTTAAACTGCTGATTCCCCTGTTTAGGCATTCATAAAAAGCAAAGAATTTAAATGTTTTTTTTTAAGTTCCCTAAAGGTCCCGATAAATTCACGGAATTTCCCGCAAAAACCTCGACATGATCAAGTAAGACCATGGAAAATAAGATAGGAAGCTTCCAAACCATTCTGAAAGCATTCCGAGAAGTCCCAAAATATTGCAAACGTGCCCAAAATATTTGAAAACATCTTGAAAAAATCCTAAGCACTAAGAATCCTATAAAAAAACCTGAAAAGACCCGAAAAAGTTACAAAAGTTGACAAAAAATCTTTAAAAAATACCGAAAAGTAAAACACAAAAAACTTAAACTTAATACGAAAATCTCAGAAAAAATGTTTAACGTTCCTAAAAATCCTTGAAAAATCCCAAACAGTCGCGAAAAACTCGAAATTTTAACGAAAAATACAGCACGAGGAATCTCATAAACAAAACCCGAAAAGCTCTGTAAAATTCTAAACGTTCCAAAAAATCTTGAAAGATCCTAACAAGTCGCAAAAGTTCGCAAATAATCTGAAAAAATCCCGAAAAACCAAACACGAAAAAAACCGTAAAACGGAGCTCGAAGAATTCCATTAAAACCCGAAATTCCCAAAAAAATTAAAAAAAAAAAATCCCAAAAAGCCACGAAAAAACCCAGACCGGTTCCGAAAAAGTTCAGAGAATGTTTTTAAAAGTCTCGAAGCAAAAATGTTCATTGTTTCTTTCCCAAAATAATATCGTAATTTCTTCACTATATATTTTTCCCCCACTAAATATTTATAATTTTGAAATCTAATAATATGGTTTATTTATTTACATCAGAGGCCGAAAATAACCGTTAAATATGTGAAATTTATTTATTTTTTTTGATTTTTTTTCAGAATTATTGATTTTCATTAAAAAACGGCCTCAAGCTTAATACAAATTGTTGAAGACAAAAATTAAAAATATCGATTAAAAATTGATAGAAAAAATAAATACCCAAAAATACCGATTACTCTTGTTCGAAAAAAAATCGTTAAATATCAGGTAAATTTTATCGGAAACATAGAAATCCAATTTTGACGGTTAAATTATGAAATTTGTTATAAAGGTCGTAAGTGTTACGATCCCTGATTTACAGGGGTGAAGGTAAAAAAAGCGAAAAAGAGTCCTAAAATTCCAAAAAAGTATCTCACTTCAGTAAATTCGCAACGATCTATGCTTTTACTTACGTTTGCGTCCTCTTACGCTGTGTTAGCGTATAAATTTTGCAATGGGCACCCCTTTATTTTATTGTAAAAAAATATTAGCCGCTTGAAATAAATTATATTGAAAAAATCGCAGAAACTCGATAAAATTCTGACTTGAAATTTGATAAATTTCACAATATTGAAACATATTCATATAAAATTATAACCTCGCTGAGCCAAAGTCAAAATTTGCGATTGCAAAAAAAATATTTATTTTTTCCGAATCTTGGTGGCGACCCCTTTTTTTAAATTTTCGTGGATATCATTGTTCTGCACGTAGAACAAAACAAAGAAGTGCGCCATGATATTTTAACAACTACTCTGGTGTAAACTGTACGAGTAATGGTAAACAAAGTTTCGCAAATGAAATTGATAATTTGATTGAAGTGGCAAGATCGCTTCTCTCAGGCTAAGAGTTAACTCAACTTACACAAAGTTTCCTTTTACCATTTCGCGTTTAGATTTTTTCTACCGCTTTTCTATCTAAGCAAGTATGCACATATGTATGCATGTATGTATGTACATATGAATGTATGCGTAAATGCAATCGAGTAGGAAATGTTAATTTGTTTACCAAGTCCACTCGCCTCTTACAGTTTTATTCCAATCAATCACAGAACGCATAAAAAAGTGAAACGACCATTGCTGCTAATCGTCGCTGCCTCCTGCCTCCTGCCTCCATCGAAACATATGCATGTATGTACATTAGGGTGGTTCAAACACAGTAAAGTCGGAATTATTATGCTCTCACCCCCTAGGATTGTTCTATATCAGCGATGAGCAGAGAGAGCTTTTACTCTGCACGCGTCTATACAAAATCTAAAGAAAGCTTAAAAGAGCTTTGCCCGCGGGCAAGACAGTGCCCATCAGTGTTATATATCGAAAAAAATATACCCCTACTTTTTTATTTTGAAAACAAAAAATATTTAGAGGTCGCTCAAAGCGCTCAAAGCTTTACGTGTATTTTATATGGGGGAAAAAACAACTTTTCGTAGAAATGGTATAGAATTATTTAAAGTCAATATTTTTCGATCGGAAAACTCTGGTTCTCTTCAGGAGACTCTAAATAATAATACCCAATTGTTTATTTAACAATCTTTTAATACTAACGATTTTTTATTGGTCCCCCCATTGCATTTTTCGTGGTTTTTGTGGGTTTATGGCGGACCTATAAATTATAGTTGTGATGAAAAAATGGTTAAATAAACAATTGGGTATTGTTATTGGGAATCTCCTGCAGATAAGCAGAGTTTTCCGATAGAAAAATATTTTTAAGAATTCTATACCATTTCTACGAAAAGCTGTTTTTTCCGCATATAAAATACATGCAAAACTTTGGGCGCTTTGAGCGACCTCTAAATACTTTTTGATTTCAAAATAAAAGAAATAGGGGTATATTTTTTCGATATAGAACAATCCTAGGGGGTGAGAGCATAAAAATTCCGACTTTACTTCCCCCCCCACATGCATTTTTGGACCACCCTAATGTACATACCCGCGCGTACTCACAAATTTGAAAGAAAAAGATTTTAATTTGCATTTTCAGGCGAGATGCGATCATTAAAATGATTTTTACTAACCATTATGTATATACGAGTGGCGAATGAGTGGAACCGCCTTCCAGCCAAATAGCGAACATCAAACAAACAAAATTCGAGAGTTGAAAAATAACTACAAACGTATGTACGTACATACATACATATGTAGGTGTGGTTGCTGTTCCATGTAGCTGTTTGCAACATTGTTGTCACATTAACCGAAAGAGTTGACTGTCTGTTTTGCCCATTGTCCGTCGTATTTAAGGCGATTTCTCGCGTTTATGGTCTATTTAATCTTCTAAATGGAAATGCGCGTCTACATCATACACTTGACTTTGGCTCGCGCGCGCGCATGCGCGGATGCTGAGTGCTGTGTGTGTGTGTGTGTGTGTGTGTGTGTGTGGGAGAGGCGAGGCGAGGCATGAGGATTGGGGTGGTCCGTTGGCTATAACTGTGGCTTGCTGGAACGCTGGCGTTGCGCTATGAACAACACGTTTCTATGTATGTATGTATGTATGTTGCACACTCCTTTGGCCAAAAGATCATTGATTTTGTGTGGATGCGTACACAATAAACTCACATATTTTTTCGCTGATGGATACTAAATCAACAATGTTGCAAATTTTATGCTCACCGATGGCCATTGAAGACCGCATCGCAATCGGGTTGGACATGCATTCATTTTTTCATTTACACCGGACAGCAAAAATCTTCTGCTCATACATACATACATGCGTACTTATGTACATCTTCGCATGCTGTATGCCTTTACAAAGATGAAATGCAGCAAGTTGATTTGAGTTCAGATGAGTTAAGAGACGAGCTGTGGCACTGTAATGTTGGTATGCGACTATCTTTGCCCAGTGTATCTATACGTTATTTCGTTTTATGCTATACTGTATGTAGGCTGTTGTTGTTGTCATTGTTGTTGTTACATTCGCACTCGTAAAGCGTTCAAAACGGCACAAAACTCTTAACTCATAAAAATGTTTTCAGTTATATGGCGCTTGTCAGCGCCATTCGTACCTCCGCTTCACACAAACACACTTGCTCGTACAAACGTGTGTAAATCCAGAGCGTACTCGGCCTGCACTGCAGCCCTGACTGCAACTGCCAAAAACAAAAATACGTAGTGGTAGTAAAATAAGAAAGAAATACTACTTAGGCGGAGAATGTGACTGGATTGGAACTCACAACTCATTTGGTTACAGGTGTGATGAGCTTTACGCTGAGCCTTAAGTGCTTATTGCATGCAATTTTCAATGTTGGCTGCCATAAATTATTATACCCTTCACGTTTCAGTTTAGCTTTTGTAAAAAAAAAAATGAATTTCATAATTCGAATGCGAATTACAGGTATTTTATGAGATATTGAGAAAAAGTAGTGAAAGCTTAGTAATATGAGCATAGTTAAGTGGAAGTCCCGTAACAAACGAAAGCTCAGCAATAACGGAAATCCCAGTAATAGGTGAAAGCTCAGTAACAAGTGAAAGCTCAGCAGAAAGCTAAGTGAAAGCTTAGTAACAATAGGGCGCTCGATTTAGGCAACGATTAAAATTAATCTTTACGCGGACTTTACCATCTCAAAATTGGCCCGGGTAGGGGCTAATAAACCCTTTCCCTTTCTCGCCAGCCAGATAGGTGTTAAGGAAAGGTAGTGAAAGCTCAGTAACAAATGTAAGCTCAATAACAAGCTCAGTAATAACTGAAAGCTCATTAAAAAATGAAAGCTCAGTAACTAGCAAAAGTTCAGTAAACAGAGAAAGCTCAGTACAAAGTGAAAGCTCAATAAAAAGTTGAAGCTCAGAAATAAGTAAAAGCATCGTAATAATAAGAGGCTAGATTTAGGCTAATATACTCAGTATTCTCTTTTGTCTATCGAACCGTGGCTGGTTTCAAAAAGAATTAACTTCAATGGAACTCAAGTTCCTTTATATAAGGTAGTGAAAGCTCAGTAATATTTACGTACATAGCTAAGTGAAAGCTCAGTAACAAATGAAAGCCCAATAATCAGCCCGGTAAAAACTAAAAGCTAATTAAAATGTGAAAGCTCAGTAACTAGTGAAAGCTCAGTAAAAAGTAAATGCTCAATAAGAAGTTGAAGCTCAGAACTAAGTGAAACAATAGGAGGCTCGATTTTGGATAATATACCCAGCATTATTTTTTCTTATTTCTACCCTGCCAGATTTTGTCTATCAAACCGTGGCTGGTTTCAAAAGTATTAACTTCAATGGATCTCAACCTTCTTTTTATCAGCTGGAATCGTCAAAGTTTTTAGAGAGAAATAGTATTTGATATGAGATATTCGTGATAAAAAAAATTTATTCCGATTTTAAATTCTTTAGGCTATTTGACTTCCTTTATGTACATGTTTTTTATTACAGAAAAGGACTTTAGTCACATCACTTGCCCTCCACTTCCTTCAAGAGAACTCCTTCGGCCAGTGCAAAAGAATTTCGGGCACTGAATGCGATTTTTCACTGCTTTCGTTAACGTGAAACGTCATCGACTCACTATCTTGTTTATAGAAAAGCCATGATTGCTACGGTGACTACATATTCGAGCAAGGATAGCAGCTTCATATAGAGACCCTTATTGTACTCCAGGCTAAACAGATACGGAGAGGTGTAATATTGGTGGCTAGAACCAGCATAGATGCGGAGATTGTGCTGAAAAGGAGCAATTCGATTTGAACCTAAAATCACAGGGGGCGTATCGTGAGCTAGGATGGATACTAGTCTTAAATTCATTAAGACAAAAAGCTCATGCCCTGGATATGATTATAGAACGAGAATTGACTGCAATTGGAGACGTTGGCTCGCATTCCTTGTGATTAATAAAACGTAACGTGAAAAGTAAAAAGAGACCCCACTGAATACGCAGGAAGCCGCGAAGAGGACAAAACTCTGTTGCACAATTTCGAGGTACATATCTGTGGAGTTCACAGTTGAAAGCTAATGAAATGGTTAAAGATCAGTGGAGGGAAACTAACTTTCTTCCTAAAGAACGCGTTCAATGTCTCTGAAAGACCAGAGGCGAAGGTGAAAGCAGCCTTGGTGAATGTTATTTTCCACCTTTTGACGGAGATTTGTAGAAATGGTGTATGGAGAGGATGTACACGGAATAGGAATAGCTACTCAAATACTCTTAGCTTTATAACCCATTCTAATACATACGTGAAAGGCATTTTCTTACCATATAGTCCTTCGATGATGCGCAAGATATCTTTTTTTTTATTCCTATTCTTTCTAATTCTTTTGCTTTTCCTACAACCATAGTCTGCGCCATAGTTTTTCATACGGTTTGACTACAATTTAAGCTATGACCTCGAGCAGTACTATTGCTTACAAAGTAACTTTTACTGACATTCTATACACAGTTGTGCGCGAGGACGCTTACTTGTGCCTTCAAAGGATTTTAAATTTTACAATTATTGTAAAAAATTTCACTAGGCAATTTACAACTCAGGCAATAATTGAGAATGTGTGGAAATCTCGAATTGAGAGTTTGCGTGTGCTGAGGTCAGCAAGCGAGTTCAACGGCAGTACATACATATATAGTAAGTAGTAAAATGAGTAGCTAAAAGATATGGAATTGAGATAAGTTTGCAAATTAAGAAAAGTTTGATGCAAAGTGTCCATCGCCTTTGAAGTTGCAATGTTGGGGAAAATTTGTTTAACATTACGAGGGAGAAATGCCCAATAACCTTGCTACTTCGTTGATTACAAAATTGTCTATGATTTTTTCCAAAAATTAAGAATAAAAGCCTGATTGCGGCAACTTGACTTAACGGAACTTAGAACTTAGAAACCCAAAATGAAACAGATTTCATCGTGGCATTAAGTTACGTTAAGTTTCGGCTGTTTAATTATAAGCAACATCCATTTAAGAGAATGTTTAAGTGAGAGCCTGTAAGTTAAGTTAAGTTGCCATAATCAGATCATAAGGCCTTTTAGTTCTAAATGTTTAGGATTAAAAGTTTCCAAAACTGTAAATTTTTATAGTAAAACAACAAAAGAAAGCTAAAATATTGTTCTTTTATCTTAAAAGCTAAATTATAGGATCCTAAAACATAAGGAAAAAAAAACAAAAAAAAAAATTGTTGAAATAAAAAATGTGGCGAATGAACCCGCTTAGTTTTCTATCACATCTATGTATATCATTTTTTTTTTAACTTTCCTTATATTAAGTATAAAAGAGATTTAATTCAAAATATCAGGGACCGAGAACAAAATCTACAATCGAAACCAAATGTCGTTCTCGTAGTTTTGTTCCCCAGAATGCTTGACAACATTAACCGAAATGAGACAAAACTGTCGAGAACGTTCTCAACGGGAATTATATAAGAAAAAAAAACTGTGTAACCTTCCTAAAGAGAATAAAATGCGGACAAAGCTTTCGGGAACATTTCTAAGAGGAAAAAAATGGAAGCAAGAGTCTCCAGAACGTTCTGCGAAAAAAGCTAAACGGGAACCAAAGACTAAGGCACTTTCTCTCGAAGAACAATTTGACAGCTAAAGTCTCAAGAACTCTCGGGCAGAGAACGAAACGGGAACAAATCTTCTCCGAACGATTCGCAAAGAATGGAAGCGTGAAAAAAAATTTTCTCATAGCGTTGCAATAGTTTGAAATCTTTGAACGTTAAAATTAATCAAAGAGCTGAAAGATAACTAAAAAAATTATATGAACGAAAGAATTAAGACACAAACTTACCTTGCACATAAAAAGAAAAATGGTTCCATGAATGGACAGTTCATCCTAATGAAATGATCCAGCTTTCCTTTGGCTTAGAATTAACAATCATGGTTCTCACTGCAATCAGTTTTTATGCCAATACGCAGATGCGCCTCTCATTCTTAATGTTAAATTTTCAAAACTTTTGATCTCGTTTTGTTCTCGAGTAGAACGTTCGCCAGAATTTTGTTCTTATTTGATCCTCCTTGAAAACGTTCCCGAAAGTTTCGTTCACATTCTAATCTTATTGATAACGTTATTGAGAGTTTTGTTAATATATGAATAGCTTATCCTAACTCAGACAAGCTATCCTAACTTAACAAACTACACAAATAATAGGCGCGTCTGAGTTGGGGTAGTTTGTCTGACAGTGCTGAGTTAGTACAAACTTAGGATAGTTAATCGAATTAAGATAGTTTTTCGCACGGCCTTCAAGATAGGCTATCGACCAGTTAAGATGAAGAAATCTGGGGCTAGCGATATGTAGAATAATTTTTATGAAGATTCATAAAATTTCAGACTTTCTGAAGTGCCAAACCGATTTTTACCAGACTTACTTTTATATGCATGACACGAAAATAGATAATGCCAAAATTTTCGAGTCGTGCAGTTTAGACTAATTTACGATTTACGCAATGAACCTGTATAAATCACTTACCATGGAGTAACCAGTGGAGTCATATGAAAAGTACCGAACTCTAGTGAAAGCTTCTATTGAAGAGCGAGCTTACGAGAATATTTGGCAATGCTTTGAGAAAAACACCGAACTCAGAAAATAGAAAAAGGTTTAATGCGGAAAAGCTTCTTTTCATAATGGACAAGTAATTTATAAGCAAAATGCACCACCAGCTTCAATTCTCTTATACAAATTCAGGAACACCATTAATTTTTTCCGGATTCAGTGTTCGGATCTAAACAAAATTAGTATGAGAGGTAATACCCTTCCGAATTAAAATTCTAAAGTCTAAATTCGGAAATACTGCTGGATCAGTATATGGCCGGTTAGTCGGGAAAGCAAAAAACGGCCGCATTCCGGATGTCTACCGGATACCCGGCCCATCTTTAATCTCAACACTAACATACACACACTTTCCATTTTAGCCACGCGAGCGCATGAACTCATTCTTATCTTCGATCTTGAATTAGTGAAGTCACAGAACAGCAGAAATATACCTTTGATTGTGCATTTATGTATTTTTTTCACTTTTTTTATACTCCTTTGTATTTCGAAGCAAATTTAAATATGAATACATTGTGGCTATAAAAGTCGTAGTAAATTGAATTTGTGGTGAGCATGATCGCATCTGATATCAGATCGATCGTATTAAATTTGTTATGGTTAGGCGTGCGTTTGGTGTGAATTTATAGTAGGGATTTTGTGGCAGGCTTATGTGTCACAAATATCTATTTAAGCATGTACATATGTATGTCAATAAATTTTTGTGAATTATAAAAATGGTATATTAGTTGGCGGTTAATGAAATATGTATGTATTTCTTATTGATATGTACATAGATTACGACACATGGAATTGAGATTTAGTACGAATTTAATCAGCTAAACCAGAAAGTACATTTTCCATTTTCTAAGTCTTTCCTGTTTTATCACCTATTTCGTCCCGTTCCCCCAGGGGAAAATGCTGAGCTGACGTCTTCAGAGGGCAGCACATACTAAGCAGCCTGGTTGAAAATTCAAACGAAATTGGGTTGACGGGTTGAATGTTTCCGTAAAGAAAAAAATGCGAACAAAACCCTCAGGAACGTTCTCAAGAACAACAGAATGAGAACGAAGTTTTCGGGAACATTTCTACTAAGAACAAAATGAAAACGAAAGTATCCAGAACGCTTCCAAGGAGGATCGAATAAGTACAAAAGGCTAGTGAACAAAAGTTTTGGGATCTTAACGTTAACAATGAGAGCGGATGAAAAATTGTTGCAGTGAGAACCACCATTGTTAATTCTAAGCGAGAGGAAGTCTGGAGCATTTCGAATTCCAAATGGTTTATCATTAGGGTGAATTGTCCATTTATGGAACAATTTTTCATTTTCTGTGCAAGTTAAGTTCGTGTCTTAAGTCTTTCGTTGCGTAATTATCTTTTAGTTTCAGTGCTTAATTTAAATATTCAAACATTTTGAACTAATCAACGCTGTGGGAAGAATTCGTTACTCTGTCAGAAATTTCCTGAGACATTAGTTCCCAAATTGTTTTTCGAGAGAAAGTTCCTTATACTTTGGTTTCCGTGTAGTTCTTTTCCAAAACGTTCCGGAACTTTCGTTTCCATACTGTTCGCATTTTGTTCTCCTTGGAAGCATTCCACAGGGTTTTGTTCTTAATTGATTGTTTTTGATTTCAAAATCTAAAAATAGCTATTTGACAGGATGTATATATAACAAAGTATTGAACTCTCCATCAATAATAAGGAAGCCATATATCTACATATACCCGAAAATTTAAAGGAGAAATTTATTCCAGAACTTTTAAAGTTATTCACTCCCCAAAATAACTTTTACTTTTACGTTTTTTTCAGAGTTTTATTATTATTATAATTAAGGTTTTTCTATTATTCGAAGCTTCGCAAGCTACTCAATGTCATTTTTGCGTTTATTCCAGTTCTCTAGTGTAGCCTGGTGCCAGTATTTCATTATCAACACCTAACTTTATCAGCGTCACCATATCCCATCCACTGATTTCATAATTTTTCTCTTCTCTCTTCGCCTTACCTAAGTAATGCCCACACTTTGCCGTCCCGCTGTTAATTTCTATTTATCCAAACCGTGGCTGGTTGCGCTGTCTACCTTTTGTTAGCACCATAATTTACATTGATTTATGTGAGTTCATCATTGACCACTTTGAAATGGTAATCGTTCGTCGCCACTGTCACCAGCGGCAACATCATCGCCGCTACTACTATGTATATATGTATGTAGGTAAATATGTACGTATTTTTATGGCTGCTGCTGCCGTCGCTTTTTTTCCAATTGAATCGATTGAATTGGCATTGCTTTTGCTTTGATTTGCCTTGCGCGGTTTTCATCTGTTAAATTATTTAATTTAGCTTCGAATCCATTACCGTTTTGGTTATAATTAAAATGTCGATTTTTATCGCTACCAGTGGGACAGATTGGTCGTTAGTTTTGCTCATTTAGCGAGCATATGCATATTAAATATCGGAATTTGTTAACAATGTTTTAATTGCTGAGCGCATTATTATTATTAGTCTTTGATTTTTTTGCTTGCTCGATTGCTTTTAAATGGGCTGGACAAGTTTTGCACTCTAATGCTGAATTTATGTTTTTTTTTCATTTGCCTGTGTTGATATAAAATTCTTTACATACGAATGTTGTATTACGAAGTACATATGTATGTACATACATATGAGTAAATCTAGGAAAAGTGAAAATTTATACATAGTTTTTTCATAATTAATAAAATAAAAAATGCCTGGAAAAAATACAGTTACTTGTTTGGTTAATAATACCTATGTGCATTGAAGCGGTCTTTAAAAATATCAACATCTAAATTTCGTTTGACACAACGACCCTTTATTTTTTTCTATGTACAAAATAATTACATCCAGGAAAATTTCAAAAGTTTAAAAAAGATTTTGGAGTCGCTACCCGGCTTTGAAAAAATTCAATTCATTTTAAATGGGAAAAATTCGACAAAATTTTGACTCTGACCAGCTACAACTCAGCGAGTTTATGATGTTGTATAAAATTTCAAATCTATTATATTTCAAGTCCAAATTTTCTCGAATTCTTACAATAAAAAAAAGGATCAGTCAGGGTGGCAACTCTGCTACATGTGTAAACAGGTGGCAACGTTCCTCAAATTATTTTCAAACTTTAACGTCTGACACCCGTATTGTGATGCATATTCATATCATCTCATTCCCTTAATTCAAGATAAAATTTAGAACAAGTGGCAACCCTCCTACATGTAGTTTAGAAATAAGATATTTTCAAAGCAGTTTCGATTCATATCCATATTTAAGTAATTCATTACATTGAATTTAACTTTGTAAAGAGGTGGCAACTCTCTTTTAAATATTTTCATACCACAATCTCTTTCGTCTGACGCTTATATCGGGATACATATTAAAATTTCCGAGTCGCCTTAATTTAAACTTGAACTTGATAACTAGAAATAAAGTTCCTTCAAAGCCATTTTGATTGATATCCCTATCGTAGTAATTCGTTTAATCTATTGTATATATTGAATTTAACTTTGTTAACAAGTGGCATCCCTGTTTAAAACAATTTCAAACTAAAACCTTTTAAATCCTTTTTTATCTGACAACCGTATTGCGATACATATTTAAATTATCTAATTCTCTTAATTAAAGTTGAATTCAGTTTCCAAAAAAAGTGGCAACTCTCCCACATGTAGTTTAAAATGCAATTTTTTCAAAGCCATTTTGATTGATATTCACATTGTAGTAACTCATTTTACCTATTTTATATGTTGAATTTATCTTTGTAAATAGGTGGCAACACCCCTACATATAATGTAGAAATAAACCTTTTCAAAACCATTTTGATCGATACCCATACCCGGTTTTGCAGAATGACGATACGCCGTTTTGTACTGGAAAATCATTTTTGCCCATATATTTGAATAAAATAAACATACTTAGAAGATATCAACCAATACTTCCCATATTCCAAACGAAAGAAAAAAACTTAAATTTTTTACTAAAGAAAACCAAAACAAAATCATTCGAGCAGTTTTCGAGCATTTTGGTAATCAAAAAATTTGCTGATTTTTTTTTAATTTTTTGCCTTAAAATGCTAAATTTTTATCGAATTTATATAAAATTTGTACTCAATAATATTTCTATTGCTCCAAGGAACCTATATCCCGAGGATGAAAGTTATATGTCTACAAATCATAAGTTGCTAGAGCACTTTAAAGGCTCAAAATTTGCCCCAAAACAAGCCAATATTTATCGTTGTTTCAACAACAGAAACCGAATTGGTTACTTACAAACATGAATCTGTCGATAGGTTTGGAGTTTTATATTTAAAACGCCGCACTCGTGTTTGAAATCGCTTCATTAGTTCTTGTGCAATAAGTGTTTTCGTGAAGCTCTAAAAATTACAACTACAACATTTCAGCATGGCCTCCATATCGAAACGTAAGACGTATTCTATGTGAAAAAATCAATTCTTTCAAACCCTCGAGAGACCCCTCAAAATGTGTTTAAAATGTTGAAATTTTCGTGGATGTCCATATTTTGTACGAAGAACAAAATAAAGGTGTGCTCCATTGATATTTTTAAGGACCACCCTAACGTACATATGCAATATACGTATATGGTGATTAGGCCATTGAAGTGATTATTAACCAGACAAGCATATTTTTATAAAAAAAATTTTTAATTTAAAATTAATTTTAAATATTTTATATTTTTTCCTGAAACTAAATTTATTTTTAATATTTTTAGGTTTTTTTTTATATTTTGTAAATTCTATTACGATTTCTTCATTTTCTTCATCATCATAGCAGCTCAACTAGCACATAGTGAACTTTGCAACACCCAACTATCTGCCTTGGTGATTGTAACAACAAAAAAGCATTCACATTGCATGCATGCAATAGCAATTTACGAACACCTTTTGCTGTTAGTGTTTTAGTGTTGTATAAAAGACAAAGTGAATATTTATGAGCACACTTAGTTTGATATTGAGACTGAGTAATCAAGTCAATATTGTTCATTCCTAATCGATGCTGGTATCGATAAGATCTGCGTCGCAATTTATTTTCGAAACTATATGTGTGCATATGTATGTATGTATATTTATCATATGCATGTACATAAATCTATGCCAGTACAGAATGGAGCATATATGACTATATTAAAGCTGCTTATGCCCAGCTTGCATTGGTTTCTTAAAGATAAAATGAAAGCCTCTTCATTCTATTTTTTTTTTGTTTTGTGAAAATTATTCCGGTTGGTTTATGTTTAAAACTATTGATCAACCAAGGTTAGATTAGGTTAGGTTGCAGTGGCTGCTGATGGACACACCCGCACATTGGGCCCGTTGCGGTACCACACGGGATCTCGTTAACCCCCCCGGGCCGAATGACTTTTGTAAACATCACATTCATCGCTTCTGTGGGTGTTGTGCGTAGGGCCACACTAATCCACAGTAGGGCTATCCTTTGTACTTTTTGTAGCATTATAGTGGTTTATTTCCTGGTCGGAGCAGGCCACAACACCACCACTTCATATACAAGTATTGGCCTAACCACTACAATATATAGCCAATGGACCATTCTGGGTATAGAGGGCAACCATAGCTTTGCGCACACGTTCATATGTGTTTTGCGCCCAGTTTAAGTCGCAGATATTTCCCGATTCACTGCTTGCAAGTTCCGTATTCGCCATAGTAGGTGCCTTTAATCTTGGCTCCTTGGACCTTCTGGTAAATAATACAACCTCGGTTTTGCTTGGGTTTACTCTAAGGCCATTTTCATTGGCCCACCTTTCCACCCTCCTCAGAGGGAAATTTTCCACTTACGACTAATGCGAGGTCGGTCGCTGCTACAGCGAGGAGTAGTCAGTAGCAAGTCAGCAAGCTACAAGACAAGTTAGTTGCAAGTTAGTTGCGAATCAGCAAGCTATACTAATTTCAGCTGTGTAAGCATGTTTTGTAAAGTATTTTAATTGCCCTAACAAATATTGTTATTTTTTGTTATTGCATAAAAAAGTATTGTAAAGTGTTTGTTGTACAGTAATGTTATGTTAATTGTACAGTAATTTGGTCATCGTGAGCGTTTATTTAACAATCCAGCGATACGAAGCTAGAGATTTTTGGTAAATCCGTCAAGTAGCCAAGGATAATCGTGACAATATGTAAATATGTGCACGCAAATAATACTATGCTACATACATACATCCACACATATATCTGTGACTTGAAAAGACTTTTCTTATCAACTATTTCAACGCTAGCACTACATACACATACTTTCGACACTTAAAAAATTAAAAAAAAAAAAATGCCACAGTGGCTTTACGTGTTCTCTTTCAAATCTTGCTTTTAACACGAAATTAAGGAAGCGCAGCAGACAACACCAAATTTCGGTTTCTTAGCTTATCAAAATACCAAATTATGAACGAACGCGTGTGTGCATATCTGGCATACGAAAAAATATAAATAAAAAAAAAAACACGAAAAGAAATCCGAAACAAGTACAGGTGGGTAGAAATGAGTTCCTTCGCGTCTTTCACAAGAAAAAAAGATGTCACAAATTAAAAACAATAAGCGACAATCGACAAGTGACAACAGCGCAACAGCGCAACAGCAAGGTGAGACCAAAAAAAAAAAGATGTAAAGAAATCACTGCCATGCAACAGACAAACAACATGCGACGAATTGTCGGTGTTAACTGTTGGCCTTTTGGCTGTTTGGCTGATGTCTTCTTCAAGTCCAATTTAATTCACTTTGTTCGGTGAGCATTATCAGCCGATAACAGATAAACTCGGATAACTTCACGCTTTTAATGGGAATCGGTGACATCAACCAAACACCGACCGACCGATCGAGCGATCGAACACGGCCGTCCAACAACATAGTAGTAGATGACGGTTAGCGAGCAGCAAAACATAACCAAGGGTCACCAATTGCAACCGAGCAACGGTAACGGCAGCACAGGTGAGTTAGTCAAAAGGTGAGCACAAATGGCATCGCATGCACACAATCATCAACAAATACAATATATAACAAAAGCAATAATCACAGCAACAGCAACACCAACAGCAACAGCACGCATGCAAGGCAATAATCATAACAATAAGAAGAACAACAGCAAGTGAACGATAGGATTTGTAGTGGGGACGGTGACAATAAGCAACGCTGCAGCCGAAATCATCAACCGGCCTGAAAGCCGCTGGAAAAAAGGTGTGGACACAGCAACATTTCCGACAACACAACACAATACACGGCGGCGCAATCGCAGGCGTGCGATGTTCGACAGGCCGGGCCAGTTCCAGTTAGCCGGCAAGCGTTGGAGTTAGTGGCCCTTTTTACCCAAGCACACAGCAAAAGATATCACAATAAATTAGGAAACGAAATCTTCACTAAATAAAGACATAAATTACACTTATAGTGAGAAATAAAAGCAGAAATATGTATGTATGCACAAATAAAATCAAAATTGTACAACGCAAGGAAAAATAAAGAAAAAGAAGAGAAATACAAAAACGCTATCAATGTAACGGAAAGAGGGCACTTAAGTAGTTAGAGGTTAGAGCGTGAGCGATACAGTGGAATGAGGATAAGCGAAAAGTTAACTCGGAGTTAAATTACTATAGTTGGGTTGGGTTATGAAGGCGCGTACGAATGACTCCCACTTCGACTCGGAGGCACATCCTTCTAACCGAAGTTATTCTATTATTATTCGGTTGAAGCTGTGGAAAAGCGTCTTCAAAAATACCTGATACACCTTGACTAGGATGTTGTGAATCGATTCCTATTCTTCCCCTTCCCGACAATCGCGAAAGAAAGTTATAGTCTGACCAAGATAAGGGAATTCATATGAGAGTATCAGGCAGTAAGAGCTCTTTGCCATAACCGTTAAATACATTAGCTTTTTCAAGCTTTTTATACATTTGGTATATACCACTGATGGGCATTGTCTTGCGCGCGGGCAAAGCTGTTTTAAGCTTCCTTTACATTTTGTATGGGCGCGTGCAGAGTAAAAGCTTTCTCTGCTCATCGCTTGTATAGACCAGTGATAACCAAAGCAGTGCCTGTGGGCAGAAATCTTAAAAGCTCTCACACCGATTTATATGGACGCGCACAGAGTAAAAGCTCTTTCTGAGCATCACTGGTAAAGACGTACGCAAAACGAAACCTCTCTGTTCACATTACTGGTCTATACAAAAACTTGAAAAAGCTCTGCGTGCGAACAATGTACGTAAGCTCAACAAAGCTCAAACCAGTTATTGGGGTGATTCCTAAGCTTAACTAATGTTTAATGCCTGTCGATCACTGACGTTCACAGAGAGCTTTCATTCGGTGTGCTGAAAGCTGCGGTAGGGGGGCTATGTTTTAGTTGTAACTAATATAAATGCACAGAGTAGAAAATCTCAACCAGTCGATATGTTAAACCAACACAGGCATGATATAACAAACTCATGACGACTAGACAAGCAAAGAGGCATTATAGAAGTTCTCTCACATTTAAAAAACTTGGCTCTCAAGGGCATGAACATACGGAAGATGCACTTGCCATCAGAAGCAGCCCAAGAAATTGAATAAAAAAAAAACAATAATAGGCGACAGATTGGCATTGACTATAAGACATTTTAAGCCACATAAATTTTTCGGGTTGAACGGTATCATCATATTCAAGCTTTAATAAACCTTAAGTGCTTCTTAATCCATTGATTTTTTCTGGCCCTGGATGATCAAAAGTGTATACCTCGGGGCCCCAGAAAGAGGGCACTTTTGGTATATATAGTACTGGTGCCGTTGAGTATCATCTGGATCGTTAGTTTGTCGAACACGACGGATATAAACGCTTCATGGGAAAGTTGTGAAGTGGAAAAAACTATTAGCTTCTCAGATTGAAATGTTAATCCTAAAACTTCATTCCCGCGTCCTAATGCCCACTCAGTATTAACGTAACCACACTGGGTATAGGCATCCCAATGGTATATGAAATCTGGAATCGCCTAAACTGAAATGAAAAATTAATAATTTGTTGGCAAAATAAAAACAACATTGGCACCAAACAAAAGGGCTTCGAAAAACTTTAATATATTTAAACTTCGTTGTGGGTCTTAAAATAATGAAGTTTAAGCAAGCTTTGTTACCAATATTTTTACGTAAAATTGCCAGGCAAAAATAAAAAAAAGATTAAGTATGAAGACATTTTTAAATGGGGTGTATAGAATATGTTGTTTTCAAAATTATCTGAAAAAATTGTGAAGGAGTGTTGCAACATATCAAAAGTTTTAAATTTTAATGGATTTTTTATAATAAGAATAACAGAATATCTAAAGCAGTTCTTATTGACACATAGCCAAAGATGCGAAACTGGGAAATTTTGTCAGATTTTATCTACCACAAATGCAGAATTTTGAAAGACGAAAGTGCGAAAAGCAGAATTTTGTGAGACAGAATTTCAAAATGCAAAAAAGCGGAATTTTGAAAAAGAATAATAAAAAAAGCAGATTAAAAAAATACAGAATTTTGATCGAGCAGAATTTTTTAACATTTTGCATAATTTTGAGATGTAGAATTTTGTAATGCAGCGTAATGGAACGCTTCCCTTAGCTAACTAGCGTTTCCATTTTGTTGCAATGCTTGCAGGGTTGAGTAGGGGCACTTTCATAACACATCAATTCAGTTTTATAACACGGAATTTTTTTTTTAGTTTTATCGGTTTTTTTAAGCAAATTGTCCACTGTCACTTGCCTCCTTAACAACCGAATAATGCCTTAGTTCCATAAAACGCCAATAACATAAACAAAATACAATTTAAATAATAAAACGAAGAAGAAAACAAAACCAACAGCAATTCAAAACCACTTCAATGTAAATCAAATATAAATAAAAATACTTAACTGGTCATGGAAGAACACAAAAACAAAAACACAAAACCTAACAAAGCAAAAATAATTATAACAAAAAGAAAAACAATAACAATAAAACGTAAGAAAAACAGCAAGTCAATAATCAAATGAAACGTATTTTATGGGGTGATAAGAATCAATGAAGCCACTGAAATTCTATAGAGACATATTGTATGTATTATGAGCGACATCAGCATCATCAGCAGCAGCAGCAGCAGCAGCAGGAGCAGCGGTGACGGCTTCGAAGGCACTAGCAAGAGCACTAGCAAGATCAACGGCGGCAACAGCAGTTCGAATTATTTAAATTGAATCACATTTACTACTCGTATATGAGACACCCAACTGTCCAAATCTACAGACTGTGGTTTACTAGCGATGTGGCTGCCTGCCACCGCAATCAAAGGCAAGCAACAGCAACAGCCACAGCAACAACACCTTCCCGGTTGCTGCAGCATCGACGCGCAATACCAAAGGCATTTACTGTAGAGGCGCTCAGCGCAACGCTTATGATTTTTTTTTTTTTTTACCTTTATTTTAGCTACATCGAGGTTTGTGGGTTTGTGTGCGTGGCAACACAGTCTATATACACAGATTTGTTTTATAATTTGGTAGTGTCGTCCGGTCAATTAGATGTTGATGTTGACGCATTAATTCCGTTTTCATTTATTTGTATTTGTATTTATGCATGAACCTTTTGTTTTGTCTATTTAACATTTAAATGCTCGTAGTTGAATGCACACGACCAACTAACCGCCGCAGCCGCGCCAGTCAAATCATTACGAACCCTAAATAAACTAAGCGTAGCAAATGATAGAGCACAATACGATCGATCGGCTATCCATTCGTCCATCCATCCATCCGTCCGTCTGTTCGTCCGTCCATCCGCATGCATATCTAACCAATTAACCCATTCGTTGCACGTTCGCCGTATGAGTGTGCTCATACTTATCTAACAATTTTATATTTATTTATGTAGTTTGCCTTTTTTCGGAGTCGTTTGACTCTTTTGTTGTTTGTTGGGAGCGCCTGCCTGATTTGGCTTTTAGACAGCCAATAAATCTTATTTAGTAGTCTCTCTATTAACACTCAAATGTAAGCGCGTACATTTTTATGTCGAAAGTCAATTTAACGAATTTTAATCGACACTCTAAATTATGCGAGTGAATTAAATGGGTTTTTGAAAGAGTTTTGGTAGCGAGAAAATGAAGATTGAAATTCCAAGGTGAGTTATGGTAATCTTTCTGGGTTCAGTAAAAAGTGCTTTATGTTGATTTTCGGCTACTTTAAGGGATTGTTTGAATTTAAGTAAAGTCAACTTGGTAATAAACCGCGGCGGATATTAGCTTATTTGATTTAAAATATCATTTATCTAGAACAAGGTAATATTTTTTTTAAGCTACTCCTTTTTTATTATTAATATATATTTATTTTTAAATATGTATGACTCCTTCTTTGTTGGACAAATGAATGACGGATCTGAATCACATATTCTACCTAAATTTTTTGTGTACTGGATGTGAAAGTTGTGCACTGAGGATATTAATCCAGCGTTGGAAGCAGGCAGACTTAGGTCTCCATAGGCTCATTCTGATACGGTAAGAGAGGCTGGCCATATTCTTATTTCCCTACATGTGAAACTGGATAATAGCTGTAGTCAGTTCAGTCAGACTCTCGAGAAAGTTTTAATGGAAAGAATGTCCCCGCGCCGTCGCCAATGCGGACATAGATAATGCTCAACTCTATAGATCGCGCCTCTACACTGCGCCAGCTACGATAGAAGTCATTCTTTTTTAGACCCATTCTATTGGCGTGCATTTTAATCAACAGTATGACCAGATTCGATTTTTTTTTGGCTATATTTAGCTATTATATTTTTGTTCTAGCCTCGAAGTTTTAGATCTAGCTTTGTGTTTTTTTTCTGGCTTATTTTTTAATGGTACCTTTGTAATAAGTAATTTTTATATTCTTAGTAGATAATAATAATAATAGATTGGCGCTTACACATATGTTAGTGTTTGGCCGAGCTTCTCCTCCGATTTGTGGCGTGCGCCTTGATGTTGTCACACAAAGCGGAGGGACCTACAGTTTTACGCCGACTCCGAACGGCGATTGTATTTTTATGAGAAGCTGTTTTTCATGGCAGAAATACACTCGGAGGTTTGCCATTGCCTGCCGAGGGACGACCGCTGTTAAGAAAAAACCTTTTTTCTATTTTTTTTTTTGCGATGTTGCTTTGACCAGGGCTTGAACCCAGGTGCTGTGGAGTGAAAGGGCGCACTGCTTACCTCTACACCACAGCGGCCGACTTCTTCGACTTCTTAGTAGATACTCTATGAAAAAAAAAAGATTTTATAGGACTATACACTTATACTTATTGCTCCTTGCCTTCCCGAAAATCGTTAAATAACGATATACGTTTTTGGAGATTCGAGCTACGTGACTTTCGTAATAAAACCATTCGGATGCTTTTAGGCAGGGCTTTTTAAATAAAACCTTTACTATGAAAAGTTTATTAGAAGATCTTCTAATTGCTTTGCTATTCGGAACCAGACGAGATGGTGTTTTTTCAACAAACGGATGTCAAATAAAGGCCGTGTAGAGGCAAGCGTGTCGCTGTGTCTGGGGCAAATTTAAATTGGTAGGTACTGCGTCATCTGCAGTAATCGCACTACATAGACGGAAGAGTCGGAAAAATCTTCTCCTATGTGCCAGATGTGTAAGGCTATCCCTGAAGTAGGCTGTGTGAACCATCTGTTATTCGCGTAATAGGTAAACTTATTTCGCAACCGGAGTTTGCAAAATGATAGAATATCCACATGGGGAGTGGCACTGATTGCAGACAAAGAGTTTATTTGCTAGTTCAACTACCATGTGGTTTTCTGACATATCCGCAGTTTTCATATCCCGGATTTTTCGGAAATTTAGTTTGAAGATAAACATTTTATGCTGAGTTGATAAATTTGATGAAACTGGCTGGCTGCGTGACAGTTGAAAACCGGAATAATAAGCTCCCTCCAGCTTCGTTGATCGCTGTTCGTTGCAAAACGTTGCTAAAATCCCACAACCACAAACTGAATAGAAGCGAGGGCTCTTGATTTCTAATTTAGAGTCACAAATGTGCTGCATAATAAGAATACAGTTTCGAGACTAGGTTGCCTTCTTCAGAGCATAAGGTGAGACTTTATAGTATGGGTATCGAAAATCTGTAGCTAGACTTACCAAACTTCGTATCACTTCACTTCATCAAAGCATTACATATCATTTTATTAAGATTTGCCTGTAGTTTTCTATAAATGTAAGTCCACCGATAAAAATTTAAGCGAAAGGATAGAACCGCTGAGATCATCATGGTCGTCAATATCTGAACTATGACCTTTTTGTCGGAAAGAGATGAATGTTAGTTTCTCTAGCGACCTGAAAGGTCGTTTGTGTTAGAAATTGCTTAACCTAGATGCCCAAGATATCTTCAGCTTCTTGGTACTGTAAAATATATGTGTCACAAAGGATATGATTGAAAGTCTCCTCGTTATTAAGCCAGAGTCGGCATTCTGACTCTCTTATAACATCTACAGGGTGCATATGAAATCGCAGTTAGGTACCCAGAGAGTGGAATACATCGTATTTATGTTTAATTGTATAATTTCCGATCTATTAAAAGGGTAGCCGGAAGGCTTATCCTGTCTACGGACCCCAAACGCTCCCAGTACTTACTGCGTTCAGAGTGTGTCCACTCCACTGAGACCACAAAATGATTACGGTCTCAAAAATAAAGATACGGATCTTTCTCGCGTCAACTACTCAGAGAACTCTTTGCCTTCGACCCTCCATAGTGGTCTGGTAGCCAACACAGTATTTTTTGCTGCCTCAATTTGGAGTGTCTTGAAGCAGTATTTAACAAGCTTGAATTTCCTTATGCGGTTTGAGAGGGTCCCGATGGCACCTCGCGTGTACAATTTACTCAAAGAGATTAAAAACAGTGGGAGTAGCTAATAAATATCTACTGAAGAACCTGCCGAAAAAAAATATTATGCAACAGCTGAAATTTTTGTTAATCCAAAATAGTTTCCTGTGTCCCAAATCCTTCTACACCTTTAATGCTAACCCACAGCTGCCATTATTTAACTATTATTGACAATGTCATTTGTTCATTTCATGCAAGTGCCACTTTTTCAACATTAAATATTGGCAGCGCCAATATGTTCTCTTGCCATTGACTTCTGCGCATGCATAAAAAATTATTATTTTTTTTTTGCACTTACAAATGTATACTTGTGTAGATGTTTAAGTTTTGTTTGTAACAGCGGCTTTCATTCATCCCAAAAGTTAAACAAAAAACGAGGCGTAATAGAGTCATTCTCTGTTCATTCAGTTTGTAGAATAGAGGCCTCACAACTGTCATTGCGTGCGACACATTGACAATTGGCTGCGGTGCGAGTATGTGCAAAACAGATGACAGCAGAATGCCCTTTAATTTCATATGCGCATGCGCATACACACTTGGCCAGTTACATGTACATATGTAAGCATTGCAGACTTGCTATTTCGATGAGTAGCCGCAAAGAATTACAATGCCTACATTTAAAGATGTTATTTGCAAGTAGCCGTCTAAGCGATTCAGTTGGCAGCTGTAAGCACAACTGACACAGTTCAGCATCGATTCTTTTTGGTGTCGTTGCCGTTGAATGGCGTGTGAGTATGTAAATATGTCGGTATGTTGTTGTCATTTTAACATGCAAACACATTTGGATGACAATTTCAGTTATCTTCTTTATATATTTTTAGCATGCGCCGAAAGCTAACTAACTATGTATATGGTTTTTGATGTTGTATAAATCAAAGTTGCTATAATGTGAGAGTAAAATGTGCGGCGAATATGAATTTTTTGTTCTACATTACTTACTTAAAATTCGCCTAAGGAGGGAAGATTCATGCATTGCTGTTGGTTAACGAACTCCTTCTATGTGATAGTTATGTATGTCGTAAGAGTTGACAGGTTGCCTACAAATGCCCAGCTACCAAAAATTTTATGTGAATACATGTGTAATGTGTAACAAGTTTGTTAAAGCGTTAAGCGTGAATTTTTCAGTTCAAGTTCGTTTCTTAAGTCTTTTGTTTAGTGACTACTTTGCATGAGCAGTAGATATTACTTACCAAATTATTATCTGGAGATACTTATAAATATGCAATTAAAAAAAAATCGCCATAGAAAAGTAAAATGTTTTGCCTTATCCGGCATTTACATATACAAAATTTCTAGTTACGATTGCCAGCCATGAAAAGCAGGCAACTTACTAAATTTCGATAAAAAACGAGAAAGTTTAATTCCTGTGCTCACTAAGCATTGTTTTTTTGCGTAAATAATCATCACCGAAATTAAGAAAAGGCTTGGACGAATTGAAGAGGATTTTGCACTATTAATTCCAAATAACCATATCGATTACTTTGAAAAGTTTCTTTTCAGTTGTTTGTGATTCCAACCACGCGAGCTCCATCTTCAATAATCGAGTGTTCTCGAAGCTCTCAAGGGGGAGTACTCTCTCCTCTCTTATGGACTATGGTTATATACGAACTCCTCTTCCTATTGAATGATCATGACCTTAAAACTCAAGGCTATGCTTACGATATGGTGATCTACGTAAAAGGGTAGCATGACAAAACGATCTCCAACTGCATGAAGCAAGGCTTGCGCATCTCACAAGGATGGTGTGACACCAGATGATTATCCATTACTCCCACAAAAACCACTCTGGTTCCGCGGTACCCGAAGAAAAAGTTATCCACGATTCAATTTAAGCGGGGCAGCAATACGTAGAATTGGTTTTTCAAAAAACAGCAAAAACCCTAGGCGTGTTCTTGATAGGACAACCGTCAACAAAGCGATGAGAGATTTCTTTGCTTGCACATGACTTTTTGGAAAAACTTGCGGACTCTCTCCCAAAATGATCTACTAGTCATTTAATATGGCTGTGAAGCCAATAGCCACTTACGCGTCCCTGGCATGAAGGAATAAAGCTACTCAAAAAACTGCTAGAATTGCGGACTGAGCATCTTGAAATTCAGGAAAAGGAAGGCTCTCTATTTTTCAAACAGAGATTCATGCAATACAGATCTGTGACAGAGAATGCCTTATAAGAGGCACAGCTTCTAAAAACATCAAGCTGCCTTACTAGCGGTGAAGTTCTACACAATAACATACAAACTGGTAAATAACTGATTCAGCGCCTTAAATGCTCTTGGAATGAAGAGCACAGTATTCCATAGTCCGGAATACTTTTGGGGGCTCACCAAAGCACACACAAGTGAGGTCATCAATAAGTAAATAGGTGGACAAAAAGTTCCACAGGCACTTAAGTTAGTTTTCAGTGCAAAGACAAGCTAAGCGGTTTATCTGTCCATTATAAGAAGCTTAAAAATACTCAAAATTTTTGGCGAACTCTTACTGGATACTTCATGGGAGATTGATACCTGCGTTATCATCCTCAGTAAAATGGAATCTTTCAGATACGAGCGTTTATGGTTTCGGTGAGGTGGGCGAAGAAACGTCAGAATACATTCTTTGTGAATGTATTGCTCTCGCTAGACGCAAACTTGCCCACCCAGGTGTTATGACACTTAATCTACAGATAATAATAATAATCATGTTATTTGGAACGAGCCGATTATGCCTTGGTATTCTAAGGCGAGGTATTTGCAAGCTTCGAGGCCATGGACTACGTGGTGGCTATGGATTTGCTTGTGGCATTACTGACAACTCTACTTAGACTCTACTTAGACTTTGTCTTAAGTTGTTATTTTTTTCAACTGCCCGGTACGCACCTTTATATATAAAATTTATTATAAAATTCATGAATTTCCAAGACATTGTAAATACCCAGGTATTTACCCATTTTTACCCAATATACCCATTTTACCGGGTATTTACCATTTAGGTATTTACCCTTTTGCCATCTCTATCAATATCACTACACTATTGAAATTTTCGATATCATGCATATAAAATGTGATCGATAAAGCAGTCGCTGTACTTAACCGGAGCTTCTACCTCCGATTTGTGTTAATAAAACATTGAACAACCGGCCCTAATTATTTTAGAGCTGATTGAAAGCTCCACAGAACAACTTAATTCAGTTTTTATTTCACTTCGTTTGATTTATTCTATTTTACTGGAGTTTTTTGTCTTAGTAATGATTTATTTTATTTTCGAACTCAACTCATTTAGCATGCAAATACACATTTTAACTATTTAAGTTTTTTATTTCAATACATTTGTCGCCTTTCAACAGCTTTATTTTCAAATGGTTTCTATTTTATCTCTTTATTTATTTTATTCTCGTTTGTTCTTACCTTGTTTTTTTTTATTGTTTATCACTTGATTTTTGAAATTCGCCGTTTTAATTGATTTATTTAGTTGAATGCTTCGGGACTTACACGGACATATTTATACAGTGTTAGTGTGCCTGCTAATGCAAAGTGAATAAATATATCCATTTGTATAATTTTTAACGCTCCTTAAATGAGCTAACCACGTTTGCTACGAGTAAACGGCTGCACAGTGAAAAAAATTACCTTTTTTTCTAACAAAGTCTAATGTCTCGAGAACGAGAATAGCGGGGAGAATCTGTAGCCAGTTAGCGACAATTTTCGGATCGCTATTCTCTTTTTGACGCATGATATGAATGTTTTTGCGTCAATAAGTGCGATGGCGATCCGAAGATTGCCGCTAACTGGTTATAGATACTCCCCCCAGGCGACGAAATAAATCAAACAAAACGAACAGTATTTCAAAGCTTCAGTGATAGAGAATTTATTTCTATAGGTATTTTTTTATCTCATTCAAGGAGTTGGATGATCTATGGTTTGGGCTGTGGTGGAAACGTGGTGCTTTCATTTCCATGGTATCCTATGAACCGTTCGGAGTATCAACAAGTGTTGGGAAAATTATCTGCTACCTTACAGGTCAACAAAAGCTTGGTTATATTGAAATAAAATTACTTTGCCGGACTGGTTTGCGTGCTCAGCTGATGTTAGCGCCACCGAGGATCTTTGGGGATGCATTGTTCAAAAAGTTTAAACAAAAAAAAACGCCAGTTTAACTCTGTTCCGGTATTGAAAACAATTATCGTGGGAACTTGCATTTATATTTTTAGTTATAGAGCTGGACTAACAAATTACTAAAGGTCAAATACATCTCAACTCACATCATAAGTATTTGCCTTCCGATAAAATATGTGGAATACATGAAATATAAGAGAATACGATTTTTAACAAAGATACGCGCATATCAATTTCAAATAATAAAAATGAAACAAAAAACGAGATAAAAAGTTTGTGTTGCCTGCATTTTTTTGCAATTAAGATAAAAAATTTACTTTTCTTCATTGTTAAAGGTAGCCCAGCTTTCTTTGAAAATTCGTTTGAAATTTGGAAAAACCTTTAGAATTAACAAAAATATCAGCTTTGGAAGGTCGACAAAAATGAAAATGGGGACCGAGTCTCTCACATGACAAGAGCGGCTAACTAATCAACTAAATAATTTCAAATATTTTCAAAATAAAAATTTTTTTATTGTCAAAGAAATTGAATTTTCGAAAAAAATGTGATATGAATTTTCCTCATAGTGGTAAGAATTTGTGGTAAAGTTTTCAGGAATAGTAAAAACAGTAAGAGAACTGTAAAAACATACTTTCTTAGTATGGACGAAATTGGACTATAAAATTCGAGTTTTTCAAATATCTCGACTCCTGAGCCACCTATCGGATTAACTCATCTTTCGTATTGCATCATCGGGTTCTGAGCCAAGAGTGAAATTTCAAGTCTCTAGTTCATGCCCCCAGTTGCCCCCAACAAACATACTTACATACATGCATATATAGTATATAAAGTGCAAGTTAAATAAAAGCTTGCACAAAAAGGTGCCTTTTTCTAGAAAATTTACCGCCATTTATAGTTTGTTGGGGAAAAAATGATATTAACATTCAAGTAACCTACAAAAATAAGTTTTAATTTTTTATGTATTTTCTACCTAAAAGCAGTACACAATAAACTTTTTAGATATTTGAAATATATGTTTTTGGCTGTACTTGCGTCCAGAAATCCGTTCCCATTGTCGCAAAAACCGAAAAATACATATTTTTTTACTTCTGAAGTTATTAAAAAAGTCATATTAATCTTAAAAATGACTTAAAAAGTAAAATTTTTGAAATTTTTCCTTTTCTTGACCGGTAACAGCATACGAGGGCTTATTTTCAATACGACCTATCTGTAGTTTATAAAAATACTACTTTCTGATGTTAGAGCCCATCTGAGACTTAGCTTCCACCACTTGTTGTAATTTTCATTTTGAAATTCAACAGGTAATTCTTCTGACAATCGATATATGTATGTATAAGGTCAACATTAACATCATCGATGACAGTTACGTCTAACGTCGATTTTTATATAGGAATCTTATTTTTGTAAAAGATGCAGATAGGTCATATTGAGTATAAGCCCTCGATATACCGAACTTAACAAAAATGCTAAAAGGGTTTTTCGATTCTTTCGACTACATTTTTAAATAATTCTTTCGTGATCATTTCGAGCAATCTGCATGCTAAATGGGAAACAAAAGCGTTTGTTATATTATTAAAAATCAACGCGAACTCTTAGCCACTTTCACCTTGCACGTTATTATACTCAAATTTAATGACCTATAATACTCCATACCCAAAATTTTTATAAACAGATAAAAAATCAAAAATCGGGTTCAACTATTCTGTTGAAAATTGTATAAGCTTTTATAAAAAAAAAAATAAATTATCAAATTGGTTGAGAAATGAAGCCTCCAGTGAATTACGAGCATTAAGCTCCATTTATTGACCACTGTGGCTGTGGCTATCTTCACTTTCCTATATCCTAAATACAGAGCCAGATATAAACTTTAAGCTGTTCCATTTGCGGTCGGAATTTCAGCTGCCATTTGCTTTTTAGTTAGCCATCTCTAAAGCCCAAAAATTATGGGGATTTTCGGGCAGCGGTAAATTTCTCGACCAGTTAGTATTAAGAAAATGGCTGCCCGGAATTCATTTTGTATTAATATTTAGTGCATTTTCTTGATTAAGAGTATAAAGACACCTCTTCAAAATGAATTAAAATACTGTTGAATTTATTTCGCCAGCTGCTGATTTTGTCACAAAAAAAAGTCAATTTTCCACACTGTGTACCGCTTTCCTCACCTGTTTACCCACTTTGCCTGCCACACTGGCTTTTATGAGATTTCTTGTATGTACTTTGTTCTTTCTTTATTCTCCTTTAATGCGTTTTATGTTGCTGCTGCTACTCCATCTCCAGCTATTAGCAAGAAATAACTTTGTCACTTGTCATCTCATTAGGAAACGTGAATGAAGACAAATTTGCTTTATTTATTTTCGACTTTTGACTTCTTACGATTTGGGGTTTTATGTTTAAATTAAGTGAAGAAAAAAAAATCGGTTGTTTTTGCCGCCGCATGGTATTTTGGCTTTACGGCTGCAGCAACATAATTTGTAAGCGAGGCTGAAATCAATGGCCTTGAAGATATCTACTACCAGCAACTAATTATTTGTAGCTATGATGGCATTTGTATGTTTTTTTTTTGTTGCTGCTTTATTGATTTGATTTGTTAGTTTTGTCGGTAGTTTTACTATTCCATTTCGGTTAGTTAATATTTTTTGTCACCGTGAATGCTTCATCTGTGCGTGTGTTTTCTCACCCCAGGCCTTAGGTCTGCCTCAACTTCTGTTGGTCAGCTTACGCATACAAACACAGAAGCCTTTGTTTAGTTAGAGCGCCGTTCCTTTCAGTAATTTAATTTAAAATTCTACGGCTGATGTCTCCATTAAAACGAATCAAATACCACAAAGTACGACGCAGGGGTGATCAGAAGAGTAATGAGGTGTTGATAGCGATGAAAAGTTGACTTCATTAGGTAGCCATTCTCTAGCGATACAGCAGCGCCTCGGGGAGTAGCATTCAGACATGTTTATCAACTATATTTTTTTTACTGAAAATATGATTAGCAGTGCCAGGCAGCCATGGGTATCGTTGGGTATGAGTGTCTCATACACATAAAGTAGCCCGCCCTACGACTTCATTGGCTTTTGTGCGCCTCTGAAATTTGATTATAAGTATAAATTATAAAGATTAACAAATCCCTTTTAAAGACAATGCCCATTTTAATAAATCCCGATAATCGCAACTGAGTTTCTCATAGCTGTTTGCCGCACAGTCAGGGGCCTACATAGAAAGTTTATTTGCTATATTCAATTCATTTCATTTACTTTATTGTCATCAACACTAATTTGCATTTGATTAATTGCGTTTAATTTCTTTTTCATAAATGGTTATCTATATATATATATATATTTTTTTTTTGTTGGGGAAGGGAAGTGAAGGCGCTAGCGCAGCGGGCAAACGCCCGTTGATTGGCTGCCATTGGCGTACACATAAACAAATTGAATGATTGCCCGCATGACACCAGTTAAATTAGCGCTTATTGTAAAATATTTTAATTAAGTTAGCTACTGTTGGCGCAATTATTAGCAACTGCAAGCGACACCTTTCACCCTATATTCACCCCTCAGGCAATCATGTTTTTATACTTCGGTCACACAATATTCTTCGCGCTTGTTTACCGCGAAATTATTGCTTTGCATGTATTTGATAATTATTTGCACTTTTTGCGTGTCGATAATCGGCTCTTTTTGGTGAATTAGCGATCTTTTGTATTTGATAGCCAAATACTGGATATACTTATACAAATTAATTAAATGTTATTTGTGAAAGATTAAGTGAAATTGTCTTTCCATAATTCATAAATTCGTTATTCTTGGAAAGCGATTACTTGAGTAATGGGAGTTGTTATCAAAGCGCATTTATTACAAATACATATACACATCCACGTTTTTCGTTTTCAATTTCAATTTCAAATTGTTTATAATGACTTTTGCTAAAACTTCAAAATCAAAAGATATCAAAACAAATTCTATGGGACTGAGAAATATTATTTTCTACCTTTTAGTCCACTTATAAAAGCGTGGTATATTAAAAAGTTTCTATTTTTTTAATTTATTATCACACATTTTTCTTTGATTTGACTTTTATGTTAACCCTTTTGAGTGAGAAGTTAAGAAATTTTTTGATGTAAATAAAAAATTAAAGAAAAACTGGCAAGAAATTATTGCCGCTTGTGCAAAAACAAACATAGCTTTTTGGTACTGCTGTTTTCAGTCCCAAAGGATGAGGGGCAGGATCGAGGTATGCAATCAAACCAAGTGTTAATACCCGAATTGAAAGCGAAAATGACATTATGCAAACGGCCACCTGCTTCTCAAACTACTTAAAAAATGTGTTCTAGCCAAACTGTCCTATGAATAATTACGCGCTGCCTTACTGAACTAATAACGTGTAACCCAGACACATGTACCCATAAAGACAGAAGTAAAAACTATTATCAAACAGCTTAACCCCAATAAATCGCCTGGAGATGATCGCATAATACCTTTACTATTCAAAATCATGGAAAAGGTCGGCCACGATCATAATAGCTAAGCCTGGAAACGAGTACTGCTCTGCGGGTTTTCACGATGTAGCTCAAGCATTCGACTATGTGTATCATGAAGGTCTTATAAAATTTAAAAAATCGTTACCGCCGAGATTCCACAAAATATTTGATACAAACATATTCGTTGTAAAAGTATCAAATTTCACTTCTGAACGAATGCCGATAACAGCTGGCTTTCCTCAAGATAGTATACTTGGGCCTACGTTGTATACTATCTGCACGTCAGATATCCATACGAGCGAGAAAATTGTAACATACACTTTCGCAGATGATACTGCCCTATTAAGTCGTCGCAAATGTCTTTATAGGGTTACAAAAAAAATATTGGAGGAACATTTACTACTTCTTGTAGAATAGCTGGCAAATTGGCGCATAAGAGTCAAAGAGCAAAAGTGTTACATTTGCACTGAGGCTCCGCATATGTCAGGCAATCAAATTAAATAATGTCCATATTCTACAATGACATGAGATTACCTATCTCGGCATACATCTTGACGCCCTGGGCGTCATAGTCGTATATACATACACGCTCTGTTTGAGAAGGCAGCGAAAGCTTCATTCAACTGCACGACCCTTTCGCACGCACACAGTGACATCAATTGCACGTACACTACAAAAATTCTATGCCGAGGCTACCCACCTCTGCTCTATATAGACGGTTTAACATATAAAAACTTAGATCCTACAAATTTGGGTAGTTTAAACTGGCTTCTAACAAAATATCGAATAATAACAAAATACAGAGATGCTAGTGGTAAGGCGATCGTCTTTAATGGCCTTATTGCCCTGTCTGGTCAAAGAAAACGATGCGCTTTATATATTTTCTATTTTGAAGTTTTAGAGTTCGAAGCAAAAATCTTTTCCGGTCCATTATTTTAAGCGATAAAAACGAACTCTATATACCTTGTAACGTAAAAACAGGTAGTTCCAGTTGCGAAGAGAAATTCGCCTGTTCGTTTTATCTTGTATTAATTTAAATAACATTTTCTCTAAGGCAGCCGTTTTATACCCTGTATTAGTTGTATTAGATCAGTGCCAGGCAAAATACACACGCACACATAACATCTATAGCAGTCACAGCCTGGCGAAGCTATTAGCTACCTGTCACTGTATTAGATCAATAAAAAATCTCTCTAAAAAAATAGATTTACCCTCCACAAACTCTTTCAGCTACACACAGCCAAAGATCAAAATAGCCAGCTCCAGAAAAATAAAAAAACAAGTACCATCACCATCGATGAAAACTTGCCACTCACTTAATGCCATCAATTGCCAAAGCTTTTACAGCACAAAGTGCTAAGTGTTCCCAATTGAGACATAAATTTGTCACATAATTACATAGCTAAACTAATGATCCTGCCAAGCATGCAAAAGCAGCAAGTCGTGGTACCCGTACTGCCGTCACTTATGTAGTTGCTGCTAGAAAAAAAGACCACGAAAAAAAGGACATGAAAAATCAAATTGACGTTTAAGAAGAAGTATCATAATCGCCATTACCATTATCGTTATCATCACATATGCGCGTCGGTGAACGCGCGCATGCGCATCAACATAACACCAGCTGCAAAATAAAGTTGGGTTACCCGCAACTCACAACTGGTGCGCTGCCAAAGGAGATGCTGCTGCTGTTGCTGCAGTTGCAGCTGAAGCGACAAACTCATGGGTCATCAAATAAATTTGCATATAAATTGCTGCGACGAGCCGACTCACTCGCCAATATGCGACGCATGTGCGGCTGCTTGCCTGCCTTTCGCCAATTGTGAATGTTGTATGGTAATTCATGGAGATGCTTACGTTGAGGAGATTGAGCCGCATAAGTCCGTTCTACGCATTTATGCAAAACCCAATCAAAGCTTACTGAAGGCAATTTCATAATTTAGTGTGCGTCATGGCACTTTGAGTGCTTATGTGCGCACTCATAAGTAAGTGCCTTGCAGTGTGTTGTTGCAGCAAAATATTGGAAGCGGAATATTTGTGAGGCGCATAAGCGTTTAATTGACGCAATGGGAAATTATGTGCCGCACAAAGTGATAATCCAATTAGCCGTATAGTGATAGTGTCATTTGCGGATCAATACATTCACTTGATCTAATTGTGCTTGGCCGGTTGAATGTTTTGGAGAATTAAGTACATATGCCGGGTTTTCAAAGCGCAGTTAGAAATAGAGTAGTGAATTGGCTATATTATCCGTTCATATGAGAGTGGTAAATTCATAGATATAGATATAAGCTTTAATTTATTTTAATAAACGGAAGAGCAGAAAAAAATTGCTATATACATATATGTACATTAATGTGCCTCACCAAAAAAAAAAAGTTGTGGGGTTTTCTGCGGAATTTAGGTGAGGTGATCGATTTGAAAATAGTATTCAAAATCTCATTATGCATACCTTTTAAGCTTAACGTCTTTAATAGTCTGAGTGATTTTTTTTGGAAACTTTGTTTTAAAACTAATTTTATTTTCAAAAAAATCGATTTTTTGGGGTACATAATCTAATTATTTTTGAAAAATATTTTGGCAGAAATCTTAAGATATACTAGGTTTTATAATTCCGACGTTGAAACAGTTTAGATTATTTTTTTTGTATGGAGAATGATGCCCCCTAATGTAAATATATAGATATGTTTTGAAGTAAATGCTGAAAATTTAGTCTTACTAATTTGCACAAGTAAAAAAAAACGCCGTTTTATCTAAAAAGTAAAGAACCGAGTCTACCTTCGAATAGCTGGTGCTTAAGGACTTCACACGAAAGAATAAGGAAATTGAAATGAAACTCCAGCCGCCCATTCTTACCTTGATGGAATGCGAGCTTTGAACACGGACGACCAGAGATAGCTTTTACTCTACATATACTAAGATTTGCAGACTGGCGTGCTTTTCTGAACTCGGCCAAATTCGCTTAGGAGGTTACAATGCCAAATAAGAAGAAAATATTAGGGGTATTCTCTGAGTCTTGCAAAGCCCTTGCACGGTGCACGGATTGCACGGTTTGCAAAGCTGTCCCATACGAAAACCGGTTTTTACCGTGCAATCCGTGCAATAGGTGCACTATGCAAGGCCTTTGCAAGACTCAGAGAATACCCCTATTATATTTTGCAGAAAGCTTTCCAAGGCAACAATATTAGCCGGGAGGCAGGAGAAATTTCGCTTGCAAGAGAATCTAAAGCTAATTTTTGTGATCATAGCCGTTTTTTACAAACATATTTTTCTTAAAAAAAAATTGTTCTATTAACCGCAACAATTTGCCCATCTTCCCATAATTACCAAGTTTCACAACCCAAAGCACAAATGTGATGCATATACGTCCATACACTAAAAAGGTAGACCACATAAGTTTACCTACAGCTCAGTAAACTTACCCCAAATTAATAGGATCACAACAATCGATCTGCATTTACTCCAAACTTTGACCATCGTACCTATCAGCTAACAATTGATTTCAAGCGCCCTTCATCTGTGCGTAGATCAAAAAGTTTCTCATGAGTATTGATTTAACCAACGATTGCTGATCGGCGCTAATCTAAGCTCTATTAAGTAGTAGCCTCTTCAATTTCATATGTATTTCGTGCTTATGTTTGAAAAGCTGAACGCCGACGAATTTCATAAACAACTTATCGTCTTTCAGTGACATTTGTTGGTAAATCTTTGACGTGTTTCGTCGTCTCCGCACGTTTACCGCAACAGCCATTATGGTTGCCTACCAAAAGCTGTCACAGTAGGTATGTACACTGTGATACGTTATTCGGTGATTGCGCTCATTGTATCGTATCATTAATCCAATTAAGCTAGATTTAAAGCTAAAATCGTATTTATTTTCTCAAATATCTCACATCGCATCTATGTTTGCAGCCAAATCGCCAGATTGTCACACAGTTCACGGTCGATTTGATGGGATTCAGGGGATACAGTTTTTTGTTTTCCACATGTTTTGTTTTATGTCCTTCGATTTGTTGTAGGTTTTTGATTCCGTTTTTTTAATGCTTCCATTTTCATAGTTATTTAATTTTCTAGGTACCTGCAGTGGCAAGTGTGTGAATATTTGGCAACTTTTCTACAAAATGGTCAACGATCAAATATGTTTACCTCTAAACTAAGTTGACCGAGTTTATGGGAAGCGTGAGACGAGCTTCATATGAGAGGTTGGTTCAATCTTATTTGATATTTATCAACACTTAGCAAGTGAAAGTGTTTTATTTCAAAAATTAAATTTTACTCCAAACAAAAGGTTTCCAATAGACGAAATGGTGTAAAAAAGCAGTGAGCTAGGCATTCATAAAATTATTTATTTTCTTTAAGAGAACCATGCATGCCATTTCATGTGCAATATGACATCGTTCGAATGTCCGCCGGAGCTTTTTACGAAGGCTACGATTGAAGTGGTTCAATTTTCAAGGACTCTGGCGCATAAATCTGGCTAGATGGCCACATTGACAAATAAATGGTGAGTGTCGATCCTTTCCTTGCGGGTCTTTTTGACGATTTAGTGTATTGTGAATACCAGATCTATGGTCTATTTACCAGGTCTAAACTTGAAACTATGACATAGTGAAAACCAGCCTTAAGATAAGTCTAGAGGATGCTCATGATTTTGAGGAAGAATAAACAATTGGTTAAGTAACTTAACAGCCCGATTCTGTGCACTTGATAAATTGAAAATCTTTATAATTTGT
>NW_023458559.1:42386557-42407854 GCF_013731165.1 Rhagoletis pomonella | reverse complement strand
AAAATGCTATTGACAAATTGAAATTTCATGTGAAATGTAGACATTTTGTATATTAATAAATTGGTTTCTAACAATTAAATACTCCATGTGCCGGCATTTGAACCTGCGACACACGGAATTATAGTCGACATCTCTAGCTACTCGGCTACGACAGTCAAAAGCTTTGTTGCTTTTAAATCCATATTTTTCATATGTGACAATGAAATCAGTTCCACACATGTGGAAATCAGTTCCACTTATGTGGAAATCGTAGAGCTTTTTGTTTTATAAATATTGACACAGAATACGAGGGAAGCTCTTACTTGATAAAAATCTTGATAAAATTTCTTTACAAAAAATTTATCAAGAAAACACAGAATTGGGCCGTAAGAACATTTCAAATTAAAATTATCTAGAAATTTAAAAACATGAAAAGCTTCAGTTTTCAATGCAACAGTAGCTTTTTATAAAAATCACCAATATTTTTGCCAGTTTCACAGCGATGCAGTAGCGCATTTCTAGGTCATTGAAACAGGGTGTATTGGTTATAGTAGAAAATTGAAAGTTGGTATAGATATTACAAATATCAAAAGAAAAAAAACTAAGGGTGTGTCCCGTTTTCTATGATGACATTTTTTTCCCCCACACAAAAATCGGACCACTCTAATATATGTACATAGCTGTAAATTGTAAGCCTGTAAATTGGAAACAGAGTTCAGTTGTGTATTTTATAGAAAATTTATAAGTTTGAGATGGATTTGGCAAAACCGCTATCAGAATGAAACATACTCCTACTACTACTCGATACAACTGTGACAATCGAATCAAAAATAACTATGTACTTTTATAATTTCTTTGCAGATACATTTGTTCGCAGTGGCCTTCTGCTCACGCAAACAACGAAATATATGTATGTATGTATGAATACCCAGTCGGACTTGGTTGCTTCCAAAATGTACTTATAGCACGTTTCTTTTTCTACTCAGATGTAATTCAAAAAATATGAAGTCTTTAATTCGGTTATATACAGGCGTGAAATACAGCAAGAACGGTTCTTTAAGAAGGCAATTCTGCATGAGGTGGTTGTTGTTGGTTTAGAGAGTTTTGTAGAGTTTTTATTCTCATTCGGATTTATTTGCGGAGATCAAGGCATTACAAAATGCTGACTTTAGCAGTGAAATTTTCACGACCTACAAATTTTTAGCCTTCAATAGTAGTTACTTCTTCACGTAGATTTTTTTCTAATTTTTCTTACAGAATTTAAATGTGCTTCGAATTTCCCGTGAAAAAAACAGTACTCTTACCCTAAAGGGTATTCATAGGGAACACCACATTCTGCATGGTCCGACTGGGTATGTGTTTGTACTTGACATTTGTATATTGTAAACCTTCCCCACAAATCCTTTGGCGCAACAACAAACACTATCACAATTTATGCAAAATGTAGCTGTCAGTACACGTGTACCGACAACATTGTTACAAGTACGAGTACCAATGAGTTCTTTTGCGAAATAGTAGTGTCGGTCAAAATGCAAATCGCGATAAAGATCGCTGTTGACATGTCATGTTTGACAATGCATTTTTATTTGCTCGACAAGAAGTTACAAAGGAAACTACTTTCAGCACTGCGTATACGTCTACAAACATTCGTAACTGCATTTGTGGGTCAGTGTATGCCACTTCTGTTTTTTTTTTTATATGCGAAAGGCGCAACTTTGCATACAATTCTGTTTATGAATGCACGGCATTTGCGGCTAAGTGGCGTTTGCATGCCAATATCCTTTACGGAATTTTTCGAACACAAACACGGCACAGGTGGTCCGTGCTAACGAGCGCTGGCGATCTGGCGACCGATCGGCTGCACAACCCAGCAACCAGCCAGCATTGAGCGATTATGCACGCGCGTAATTTATGCAAAGCGAATTCAATTAACACCTCGCGCAGTTAAATGCAGCGAATAACTGGAGCATACAAAAGAGTTGGCAAACAGAAAAAGACGAAACGGAAGGAAGTGGAAGTGGAAGTAGAGGTAAGAAAGTCAAGCTGCATGATCCTTGAAGAAATTTTACTGCGCTTGCGTGCTTTCATCACCCTTGTTACGGCAGCACTTATTGCTCGTAACAAATGTCATTTCATAGTCGTCAGCAACATCATCATCGTAGCTGTCATTGAGTGGGAAGGAAAAGGAGAACGAAAAGGGCGAGTGCCGGCAAGCGTAAGGGGAAGCCCGTTTTAGGCTAAGCTTTTTTGTTACACTTTCCACTGTTTTTCAGATAACTTGATCACACATATGCACACATTCATAAACACTCTTTCGTATAAACTTCAATTCGCGTACAGCGTGTCAGTTCCGTTGGCCGTCGTGGCCTTTGTCATGCAGCAATCATTTGCTACCGGTCACTGCATTTGATAGTGGTGGCGAAGTTCGTCATCATCGTTGTCGTGAACCAAGTGGTGGACAGGTGAAACATTGAAATGCTCGTAAAGTGTGACGTATACAAGTCGTTGTCATTGGACCGGTGCCCCCTCTTCATTCTTGCCACACACACACACACACTTCACTGTACAAAAGTCATCAATGGAGCGCTCGCCAACTCATTCATTCACTGGCTAGCTCACTCGTCGTTCTCTAGTTATTTATGTGACAAAATTTCGCAAATAATTGGTTTGACTGATCAAAGATAGTATGCAATACGACGAGTACGCATGGCTATATACATATAAGCTACGCTAAGCTAAGCAGCAGCAGCGAGGGTTTTGGAGTCAAGATCTAAAGTAAAAAAAAAATAAATAAAGAAACTACACAACCCTACGCCGTGAAATAGCCGGAAAGTGTCTCACAGAAAAACATTTTAATTCAATTAAATGCGAACTACACGTAGCTGCAATTCCCAGCCACAGGCAAACAACCAAAAAGCCAACCAACTAAGCCAAACAACAACATTTGCTGCCTAGGTAAAACTTTCTGCTTGTGATATTCCTCAAATCGATTCGCATGCGCTCTGACATTTTTCTGCTTAATGTCATTATAAATTTCGTAAATTGTCCGCATGCGCAGCGTTCTCGCAATATACTCGCATGTAGGTATGTATGTTGGTACACTTCCTGTCGCGCTTTGTCATCGTCTCTGTCATCTTGCTGAATGTCCTTGTTTTGTTGTTTGGTAGCGCAATCGCAATCCCTATCACTTTAGCTGTTTTGCTGTGCCATCGTTTTGCTGTTTGCCGATATTGTATTGATACATATTTTGACGTCTTTATAATGTTTATTACGCGTATTATGGTTGAACATGGCAAAGCTGCTGCCGTTACGTTTCTGCTCGGCGCCGCCGATAATAATTCAAAAATAAGCGAGCGAGGAAGCTTTGATGGTCACTGAAGTTCATAGCCTTTGTGTCAACGTTCTTACATACAGTGCCGGTCACTTGAAAAGCGTTCCTCTGTATTGCCAATTTTCCTTTTTTTATTTAAAATTCATAATATTTTTTTATAAAAGTATAGCATATTATACATATAACAAAAACCATGCACTATAAATAAGTACGATTTTTAAACTTTGTACAAATTTAAAATAATTTAAAAAAATTCTTAAAAATTTCAAACTAAAAAAAAGAAAATTTCCACGCTATTATATTAAAGTTGAACGGGCTATAAAACTATATGACTACTCCAAAAAATTATAAATATTTTTTTTAAGCTTGAAATTTTTATGAAAATTTTTTGATACGATACGATATGTATATTTTTTATAAATTTTGAAAATCGGGTTTAAGTGCTTTTGTTATAGAGTATGCTATATATTTATAAACAAAAAAATATCAAACACTCGGCGTGCTTCACTGCGTCTTAAAAGAATTTTTGTGTTGTTACCCCCTGCAAAAACTCTTATGGCTTCGTTATTCTTTTATGAAGGTGGGTGGTAGTTAATATATTTGCGAAGTAGGTAAAGTATCGACTTTCTCCTGGGAATTTAATTTATGGTCTTATAAACCGAGTCTACATACCGCGCACTTTCTTCAAAGGAGTACTAATTCAATATTTACCTTTTCTTATCAATTTAACTGAATTCAGTTTTTCAAATAGGTGGCAGCCCGGTTCAAAAATACTTTCGACGTTAAATTTTCTTAAGCCTCTTTGGTTTAATACCCGTATTGTAATATTTAATTTATTTTATCAATTTAATTGAATAAAATTTTTTTCAAAAGGTGGCAACCCTCCCCTAAAAAATTTTCGGCACTAATTTTTCCTAAACCTCTGTTGCAATATTTAATTTATCTTATCAATTAAATTAAATTAAAATTTTCGAACAGGTGGCAACCTTCCACAAAAATATTTTCGGCTATCATGTAGATATATTTACTTGTATCCTATCAATTTACATTAACTACAATTTTCCTACTCAACTCTCTAATAAGTGTTTACTGTATTTTAAGTTAGACCTCTAGCAGGTGAAAAGTGCATTCAATTCCATGCATAAGTTTTCGAGTGACGCGCGTACAAACATACAGACAGAAAGACAAAAATTAAAAAAATTTTGGTTTGGCTGCTGTTTATATATTAACTTTTCTTCAATATCTTAAATGTACAGGCATCTCTCTGTAACAATTTTATTATATGTATAGATTAATGAATATAAAATAAACAAAAGGTAATCTGTGAATACTGCGTAACAAAAGATGGCGCCATTCTAGTGGCCGGCACTGTATAATCAACCAGTAATCCATTAGCAAAAACGACCGTTTTGGGGATGCGCCATAGAACAATGAGAAATTTCATTGTGAGCAATAGATCTATCAAAAGATCAGCCAATGTACGATCATGCGTTGTTGGAGTTAATGCACATCCGTTGGTAGTAAATTAGTTGAAATACTATAACTGACTAAATAATCATTAAGCAAATTTGTATTGAAAGTAGTATTTTTAATTCAAGAAATAAATAAATAAAGAGTTAGTGAACTTTGTTAATATAAAAATGGGCTTTGATGCCGGGCGCTGCCATGCCTATTTTCCAAAAATCTATTATAATCTTACTTCTTGTTTAGAGATTTGTGTAAGCGTTAAATTGGTGTAAATTAGCGTCTTCATTGATTGAAATATCGAAGTTTTTTAATGTTTCTGAAATTTACCGTTATGTATATGCGAAGTGGGTGTAACTTTAGTCCGATTTCAAAAATCTGCAACACAATCATTTTTTGTACCAAGGGCAATACCGAGTTTGATAGATATTGATGAATCGTACTGAGTTCAGTTGGGGTTGGTGAAGCGACTACTGAGTTATAACCATTCTTCATACGGACAAACGACTCTGCGACCTAGAAGGCGTTTTGTAACCCTATATTAAGTCCTTACACCTGTTACTATGCGCATCCCTAAAGAATGTTGTGGGGCGCTTTGGGAATGTGGGAACCACTGTTTCTAGGTATGCTATTGGGTCATTTGATAGCTTCAAATCGTTCGGTCCGAATGTTATCCTGCATTGTACTTAAATAATGTTTTGAGCTACTGTTGGCGACCTTCTAAACCATTTTCACTGTGTCGCTAGCATTTGTTTTTGCGACTCAATCATGGAGACTAGTAGACGTTGTCTTCATCCCTAAGGTTGGGGGGTATGACTGTACTAGCCCAAAAAAGCTTTAAGCCTCTTGGCATGCTGAAATGTTTATAGAGACTGGTCGAGTTGCGTATTCGCAGGGAGGCGCTTTTATCCTTTGTCTTGTGAGATGGCTGTCAGAATCGGATATCCAGAATAAGCAATGCCAACACTAAGAATGAGTTCGGCTTAGGCATTTTTGTAGACATAGCATGTGCAACTCGGCTCGAGGACAGAAAGCGCAAAGAACACCGAATAATGACTGAAATTTCGTGTAATGAGCGTGGACTTTCCGCCAACCCAACCAAAATTAGTGTTCGTGCTCTTTACTAGAAGAAAAAAGTTGGATGGTTTAATTCCCATTACATTTAAAGGAGGGATGATTCAGACCTTAAGGTCAAATTTTATAGAAGTCTCACGTTGAGCAAAAGGACCCCCAAAGCCTTAACAGCTTTCTGCCAATTTAAAGGTGTCTTTTGTGTAAAACGTGGGATCTGTCACCTAGAGGAGTCCAGTGGATTTACACCTCTATGACAAGACCCTCAAGCGGACCCTCAGTCAATAGCGTGCGTGTAAAACTTCAAAGATCGAGAGCAGTGTGCTGTACGGGAGGTTTCCCTGCAACACCCGGCGCTGCTCTTGATGCACTACTAAGGCCACCTGTAGTCTTAAAAGAAATGGGTGCTGGTATGGTGCACGATCTGGATCCCATGACTTACGTTGTGGAAAATAGGTGGTGCACAGCGTTGCCGCTTTGGTAATTTTTAACCAAAATTGGTTTTTTTTTCTTTATTTATCAAGTTTGGTAATTTGGTAATTTATTTTTAAATTTGGTTACTTTTTCGATTCGGTCTTAGATGGTTCTGATTCCACATTAGTAAGTGGCCCGTAAGCGTTTCCTTTTATAGAAATACCAGGTAATCCTGAAAGTTTCGCAAGGTGAAAGTTGTTCCAGCGTACCTTGGCTACTAGAATTGTGTAATCTTTAACAAACTGCTTGAAAGTGGCCATTGCTAAGTATATCCACCGCGTCCTTTCCTGGAAGGTTTTGGGTGGTCCTACCTATCCCTGTCAGTTCGTCTGCTTTGCAATTACCATCAATTTTCCAGTGTACCCGGCAACCATATATATGAGTAGAATTCTACGTAAATATGTATGTTCTCGTTCAAAAAGCTACGGCATTCAGCGGGGGACTTCACTCTGTCTATTACTACGTTTATACGCACAGAATAATCGACTTAATTGAAAGCGTATTGACACCGTACATATTTCGCTCTAGTGTTTATACTTACGGCTTTATATCGGCATCAAAGTAACCGTCTTCAAAAGCAAATAAAAACAGCTGTTTTCATTTGACATTTTATAAGTTAACATAATGGAAAGTGATAAAAATCTAGTTTTATTCAGCATTATAAAATCCTGACAAAGAAAAAGAACGATTATTATTAATCAGCTTTTAAATACTGATGCGATCTCCAATTCGCTTTGAGTGTGAACGGTGTTTATACTCTAACTGTCTGGAGAAATAAACTACCGATTTGAAATGGAGTGTGAGCCAAAACACTTCGCTCTTTCAAAGCGAATTGAAATTCAGTTTATACATATGTTTTGAATCGCGGCGAAATGAATTAAAGCGACTTATGCATGCGTATAAACGTAGTATATGTGTGAGTCGAAAGCTTTCCTTCAAGCGTTGAATTTTTGATATATTTTCTTGTCACTTGTTTACATACAGTGGGCGAAAAAATTATAGCCGCACCATATTTTGACAAGTCATATATATAGACATATTACAAAAAATTACCAAACTTATTTTTTGTTCAGAACTGTACAAGTATACATGTCGAGCCCCAACTGCCAAAATAACGTATGCATGTTTGTGCAGTTCTGCACATCAAATAAGATTGGTAATTTTTTGTTGAATTTGGTAACTTTTTTCGGTGATTATGGTAAAAAATAAAAAAAATTTGTGGCAACACTGGTGGTGCAGCAGGGGTCTATGTGTATGCAGTGACAGCCAATCAGCACTTAAGACATTTGCCAGCGCTCTAACTACTTCAAACCAATTCGGCAATGCAAATCTCGACATAACGAACATGTTTTAGTCTGGGTGCCACGCAGACGGTATTACCTGCTAAAAAGGCATCTGACCATATGGCCAGAGAGGGCTCGGAAGTATTACTCGGTGCGCAACCCGCCATCGAAGCCGACGTCAGAACCTGGGTGAATATTTTTCTCAGCAGTGACTGGGTAGGCTTCGAGTGGTTGCAGGTGAGCAAAACTCATGTTGCCCTCAATCTCGGAGCTTCGTGCCAGGTATTTGCTTTGATTGAATAGATTGGACTGCAGACAACTTGTGAAATGGTTCTAATAGGAGTTTACGTATTTTTTGACAAAAACAATTGGGGTATTCACAACGGTGTCGTAAGTGTCGTATTGTTGTATGTCGTAAACTTTAAACGCCTAAAAGATATATTGAAGGGGTTTGCAAAGTTCCATCAAAGTCATATTAGAAATTTTTGCAGTGTTAAAAAATAATTGGTTGTCGTTTCAAGTTCTCTAAACATTTATTTAAGCTTTTAAAGCTTACGACATACAACAATACTACACTTACGACACCGTTGTGAATCACTCAAATATTTATCCTTTTTTTTGTATTTAGGTTTATAGACTACCACAGTTTTAATGTTTTACACGTGTCAAAATTAGAGCTAATCACTTTGTAATAATACGTAGTTCGCCTGCCATTAGGAAAATGACCAAATTAAATAATTAAATTGTAATTGAAGGTGAAAATTTAGCTGAGTAAATATTTATGAATAGCAACACTGATAGGGGTAAGCAATTAAAGAGCTACAATAGAAGGAGCGCTATTGTAGGTTTCATAGATAAATGACAGCTACATATTTGGCCACAAGTTAATGGCGAAATTTTCATAAAAATGATTGGAAACGAAAATCCCCTGCCGACAACTTTTGACTTTTCTTTATTCGGTTGAACTTCGGTTAAAATGATTGATACTAAACTACCAAGGATATGTCAGGATAATTTGACTTTAACGAATTGAAGAAGCATGACTTCCAATACAATTTCAGCAGAACGCAGAATATACCGTGAACATGAATACACCACAGGTTGGAGGAATTTTTGAAGGTAAGTCGAAAACTTGACATGATGGCTTCAAATAGGCTCCAAATTTTGTTTTAGCGATCCCAAAAATATCAATATACATAACAGGCATGTTCGCATGTCGAAAATAAAATATGTTTGTATATGTATATATCGTCACAGGAAATGCAAAAAGACGTAAATGAAATGGAACAAATCGTGACTAATATTTATTTTATTTTTTCATAAAATGATATGGGGAGTTGTAATTCGATGAAATCCATCATATAAATCATATAGAGAATTTTCAAATTTTTCATTAGTTATGACTTTTTGCATTTCAACGATGATGTTTGCTACGTCTTTTTGCATTTCAGGTGACGATATGTGTATACATAAGTGTTCAATCTTTCGTAATCACTTCGATTCGCCTATGTAAGGTAGTCTGCATTTCGTGGTTGACTGATCGCTACTTGCGAACAATGAACTATTCAAAAATTCGTCTCGAATATATTAAATTTTCAACAAAATTTTAACATTGATTTCCACCCAATTTTTTACGCTATACTCACCATGATTATCACTTAAAGTTCCATCAAGTAATAATAGGTTTTGTATGTATGGCAAGCAGCCTGGTAAGGGAATTTTGTTTGTGCGCAGCACAAATTCAAAACACACAAAAATATTTATGCATACATTTGTAAGCAAGAAACCTCAATACGTACATACATATGTTTGTATGTGTGTATGTAAAACAAAATATATAAATATTTATTGTTTTAAGTGTTTTCGTAGCGCAAAGTCAGCTAAGTATATCCCTAAAAGGGTTAAACTAATAATTTTCTTAATTTGCCGCTTTTTTCGTGGGCGACATAGTGAGAGAGGGTAATGAAATGCATCTTAGATGTGAATAAGTCAAGGAGGTGCGCATACGGGCATACACAAAAATATAGTTAACTATGTAAATGTTATGTACTTATAAATATAAACATCCATATGTAACTTAGTTTAATAATTCAATTTTGAAAATGTCTTACGGACTATTGTAAATGTAAAATTAGTTAAATATAAATATGCATTAAATCAATCAACTGATTAAAAAACCTTCAATTTTATGTATATTAGGTTGCCTCACCAATAAAGTTACGGCACGGTGATTATAAAATGTATTAGATCTTAAGACTTCCGCCAAAACATTTCCCCTGTAGGGAAACCACGAACTGGTGAACCAAATTTGTAGTTCCGTACTAGATCTTTATCGCCAAAAGCGAACCAGTCCGATAGTAACTCGATCGCCACCAGTTCAAAAGCAGTGATATGTGGTACTTTTAAAAAATAATTTTAGAAATCTATATCTAAAATGACGAATTTAGAACTGGTTCAAAACTATAGAAAAAGGGATGCAGAACGAACTAGATCTCATTTGGCGAATTTTGAACTAGTTCTAAACTACTGAAAAAGGGATGCAGCGGCGGGCTTGTTTACTTTAAATATATTTTTGCTTGACGGGTTTTTCGTTCAAATATGCTATCAGTCTGCACGTCGCAGATGCTTTTTTATAGTTTGGTAATACAAAACTAAAACATTTTGAGACCTTCTGGAATATAACCAATAACAGTCAGCACCTCTGCAAATTTAGCTACAGCCAAAGGTATGCAAACGTGTTTTCAAATGCAAAATTTAATTTACATTCATTCAAACAAATTTGATTTCAGATTGAAAATACATTTCTCTGCAAATAATTAAAAATTGCTACCGCGGTAACTCAAAAAAAACATCTTGTTACTATTTTCGTTTACAACTGGTTCGAAACTATAGAAAATGGGGTGCAAAGCGAACTAGCCCCCATATGTCGAATTTAGGACCGATTCTGAGCTATAGAAAAGGTAATGCAGCGGGGGACAATTTTCAATTCTTATGACATCGCTGTGTTAAATTCGCCAGTTTTTTGCATGCAAAAGAGATTTATCGCGAACTAATAGTGGTTCTAAATGTACCAGCAGCGCACCAGTTCAAAACTAGAGATTTTCCCCACAGGGTCGGAAAAGTAGGATTTACCTGCTCCAAAAGAATAGCAGGCATGCCTCACAACATGCAACATCTAGTTACATGCCCCTCATACTGCAAGCTTTGGCTGATTAAACATTCAGGCCCCACTGCTTTTTATTTAGGGAAATTAGGCGACGCAAATTTAGCGTATCCATTGTCAGAATTCCACTGCTAAGCTGACCGATGTGAGAATAACTCCGAAAATGTTGATTGGATATTTTGATTACGATGATAAAATGTTTAAAATTTTATGCTGACCTTTTAAGCTTTATCATCTGAGGTGATGTTTTGGAAAAAAATATTTTTGTTAAAAAAATATTTTTGTTAAAAAAAATATTTTTGTTAAAAAAAATTAATTTTCGGAGTACTTTCAAATGGGGTCTAATTCTTAATATTTTTCCAAAATATTTTGGCGGAAGATTAAAAATATTATAATTTTATAATTACGATGCAAAAACACGACTGTTTTTTTTTCGGTGGAAAGTGATCCACCTTAATGCACAATTATGTGCTATACATTGTCGATCAAAACCGAGTAAGTGGTGATATTTTTTTAATTCACAATACTCGTTTTTGAAGTAAAATTTTACTTGCTGCTGTTTTACATAATTTTTTTATATTCATACGTTAAGGGCTGTCTACAGCTCTCAAGAAAAATGAAAAATTCATGTAAAATTTCTGAAATCTGTATGCAGCTTTTAAGGAAAAAAATGCGCGTATATTTATTTCTTCAAGAAAATTTGCAGCAACAGGAGCGCACTTTATAAAGTTACGGAAATAAAGAAAAATATTTCTTTTTTTTCTTGAGAACTGCATTCAGCCCTTTAACCAAAACCATATAATTCAAAGTTAAAACTTTAACAGAATGTTGAAAAATTCTACAAATTTTCATCGAGCTAAAATTTTAGAAAGTGTTTTGCACTTCAAAAAGCACTTATTTTAGCTAAAATTTTATGGGCAACATACTTAAAATTTTTATAAAAATCAGGTTAAAATGCTCGGAATTTTGATGAAAATTCATTGAATTTTTCCAAATTTGGAAACTTAGATTTATATACATATGTTCATAGTTTTGGTTAAGGCATGTAAATTTTACACATAAAAAATGAATATATTCGCGAAAATATGGGTAAATTATAGTAAAACTGCGTACTTAGTTTTTCTTCCTAACGTCAAGATTTTTTTTAAAGGACTTTGAAATTTAAAAAATGTTATTATTTAAAAAGTCAGTGCAATGTAGGATAACAAGAAGGGTATAAAAAAAGGGGTAAAAGGAAAAATTCTGTATAATTATAAAAGAAAAAATTTTTTGATTCATAAGAACGAATGGGTACGGAAAATGTCTTTTACAAATTTTGTCCTGAAATATCCTTGAAAATTTCCAATACACATTTTTGAAAAAATTATTGTTTGAGGACTAATATACACACGACGTCAACATCGAATTTCGTCATGCAAACTTTATTAAAATATGTAAAATTTATTAAAATCCCATTTTTAATGCCATTCGTCCTTGTAAACCAAAAAACTTTATGGTTTTTAAATTCTACAAAATTTTCTCTAATTTTGTACCCATATTGCTATTCTACGTTGCACTGATTTTATTAAATAATTTTTTGAATTGATCATATAATCAAAATTTCAAAGTCCTTTGAAAAGAATCCTGACGACAGAGTGAAAAACTAAAAACGTAGTTTTACTATATTTGGTCCATAGTTTCGTGAGTATATCAATTCTTTCGTGCGTTTTGAAACTTTTTTGTTTTTGTCGCACGGTGTAATATTTCTATATAAAACAAAAAAATTACTTGAAAAACTTTGTGAATGTTTAAATAAAAAAAATCACCAAGCACTCAGTTTTGACCGCCAGTGTACATACTGTACTGTAAGAAAGCTCAATTATCCAAACGTTAACATAATTTCCGCGCTCCATATCAATGGTATTGAGCAAATAAATGAATGCCTTTCGATGCATCAATCGTTTGGGAGTGAAATGCAAATGATATGCTGCGTTTCATGTACATACACAAATACATATATGTATATACAATATACATACTTGATTATGCTATAACTACCCTGCAGAAAAAAATTATCAATTGATAAAAATTAACCTACTGGTAGTTAGCTTTTTTGCGGGATTTCTATAAAATATATAACTTGTAGTTAGCTACAAAAGGAGTAAAGCTCGAGATTGTTTTCTTTAAACGCGTTTCTATTTAAATATCTGCACTTCGCAAATACTTTTTCGAATTGAGGACAAATAAAAGGAAGATCGAAATTTCATATTATCATTTTGATGTTATGTCTGACGGAGTTCGAATATGATACCACCTACAGCAGAATATGTAAACAAATATGAAATGTAATGAAATAAATAAAGTAAATAAAGTAAATAAATAAAAAAAGTAAAAAAAAATATTTTGTTTTTCCTATTGTATTTTATGCCTAAAAGTAGTTAGTTACAAGCTAGTTACATCAAATGGAGTGGTAACCACCCTTGACTTCATCTAATGCAGAGGTAACCACCCTTGACTATTTCGCGGCCATCGCCATAGAAATATAGTTAGCTTTCGTCAAAGAAAATATACAGATAATAAGTGACTTATAGCTCCTTCCTAATCAACTTTAAGTTAGCTTATAGTGAGATACATTTCTTGCCGGGTATGCACTGTGAAGGGATGTGTGCCCGTTCAATTGTAATACATACATACATACATACATACTAGAGTCCAGCGCAATTGTATTTGCCGCATTTCATTCAATAAGTACTCCTTGCATTGTACTCTGCTCCCAACACATTGTTACTTTTTTTCCGCATACATACACTACTTGGCGTTGAGAGAGTAAATACTTGACGTACTTGCTATTACTCCACCAAAGTACGTACTCTACTTTCCCTCATCGCGTACGAGAGATATTTGCTGCTGCCAAAAGGGAGTAGCACATCTACTCTCTGTATGCTTGTAGTACGGTAAGTACTTGCGTATTAAATTTCAATTCTGGTTGTTAGCCTACTAGTTGATATCGTTTGCAGCGCTGGTCAGTGAAATTGAAAGAGTAAAAATAGAATATGGAAATCGACGATGTAAGGAAATGTTTACGGCCTTATTTATAAAAAATAACGTAGATTTAGACAGTTATTTAATGTGACATTTTCATAAAACTTTTGTATTCAAGCAGCTTTTTAAATCTATGTATGTACTTAAATTTTTATGAAAGTATTATTTCTCGTCTCTAATTTTCTATAAAACTATTTGCAGTCATTAACCAACAAATAAGTTGTCAAAAACAATAACTTAAGCAATGCTGCTATACGAAATAAAATTATTGGTGGCAAATCAAAATTTTGAAAAGTGCCGATTTTCACATTCGATAGTTGGACATGGTAGCGACGAGATGTACGAGCATTTTTTTCTTAAGAGCTGCATACTGATTTAAGAAATTTTTTATAGAAGAAAATTTATTTTCCATTTATTGTGCGAAATTTTATATGAATTTTTAGTTTTTCTTGAGAGCCTTTACGAATAAAAAAAATTTCGGAATACTATGTACATACATATGTACATACATACGCAGCCATATAACTTGATTTCAAGAGAAACGAATTTTCATTTGGCACGTTCAGAAGGCGAAACAGCTCATAACTGGTGCGATTGCACCTTCTGAACGCGTTGTTGCGTACTTCTGATCAACTGAATAGTTGCGTGTTAGATGATCGTAATATTTTTCTGATCATTTGAGACAACATGTTGGTGTGTACCTTTGAGAGTTGAATTTGACAGCTAATGTATGAAGTCGTTCAAAAGACGCATAACGATCACTGATTTTTGTTTAGCAACGGTTGCGCTCAACTGCTGCGCCTTCTGAACCTACCTATTGATAACTTTTTTTTTGATAACACTGCGACAGCTCAAATTGGTATTGAGTAAACCCAAATGCAAGATAGAGTTTTTGAATTTCATTGAGTTTTTTTAATAAATACTGAAATTAGAGGTGTATGAATGGCGAAAGAAAAACTTCATCCGATTTTTTTTTAAATCGAAACTACATTTTAACATATGTACATATGTCCATGCATACATAAATATATTTAATATGAACCCATGGTTTCAATTCTACGCATATCGTCAGGGTTTTCCTCACAACATGGTTTTGCTGCAGTGAAGCGACAGAACAAGTGACGAGAAAAAATATATGCGGACACTTACATATATATGTATCTATGCACATACGTATCTATGCACATACGTATCTATGCACATACGTATCTATGCACATACGTATCTATGCACATACGTATCTATGCACATACGTATCTATGCACATATGTATGTATCTATGCACATACGTATCTATGCACATACATACATATGTACTTAGGTATGTATATCAGCATTTTAGTTGAAAGTACGTTTTGCTCGTCGCTCTCTTCATCGCTCCACTACATTCCTGTCCTTAGTTTTTTTCAGATACCACAAATGCGCGATCCAGAAAATTCTTCTATCATTCTTGCCACAAATGTAGGTATGTTTTCTTCGAAAATACTCAAGTACTACCAGTAGAGTACTCTACTGTCAAATACCTTTTACTCGCAGTAGTTGCGGAAGGCAAAGTAAATACTCTACGCGTGTTGCTATTGATCGGTAGTTTACGTACGCTTGCTGAAACTGGTTTATGCTTACTCACAATTGACCCGAACGATGAAAGTAGGGGATGGAAAGTATTTGCGCGGCGATCGGATGTCTTGTTGGGCCGTTTAAATGGAATTGCGCAGGAGTCTAATACATACATATGTACATACTACATCAATTTGCAAGTAATTGATAGTTTGAAATGAAAAGGCATAAAAATATAATTTTAGGGTGTCTATGGCTTTTGATGGCATGAAATTAAGGTAATATTGCGGCGCTTGTGGTACATGCAATTCAGTAGCAATACACTCCCATGAATACAAAATACGAGTAAAAGGTATTTATTTAAATTTTGTGAATTAGCCATGACGTAATTAATGCAATTATTATTCAAAATTAGTACAACAGTTTGCATACATGTAAGTAAGTATTATAAAGTTAAAAAATAAACATAAATATAATATGATTTAATTACACTACTCACTTGTATAAGCATTCTACATACATTCCACCAACATTACATTTACTACATACGCTACGTAGCTACGAGCTAGATGAGAAAAATAAACAAAACGCTCTTTTATGAGGAGTGATATTTTGATGCGAGTGTCTATTCGCACTTTGCCAGTGCCACCAGTGTCGGGAGTCTTCGCCTCTGCCAGTGTCACCAGTTTCACCAGTGTACCAGTGTCACCAGTGTACCAGTGTCACCAGTGTCACCATTGTCACCAGTGCCGCCAGTGTCACCAGTGTGCCAGTGTCACCAGTTTCACCAGTGTACCAGTGTCACCAGTGTACCAGTGTCACCAGTGTCGCCAGTGTCACCAGTATACCAGTGTCACCAGTGTGCCAGTGTCACCAGTTTCACCAGTGTACCAGTGCCACCAGTGGCACCAGTTTCGCCAGTGTCACCATTGTCACCAGTGTCACCAGTTTCACCAGTGTACCAGTATCGTCAGTGTCACCAGTATCACCAGTGTACCAGTGCCACCAGTCTCGTCAGTGTCACCAATGTGTCAGTGTCACCAGTTTCACCAGTGTCGCTGATGTCACCAGTGTCGCCAGTGTACCATTGGAAAGTGGGCGTAATTTTAGTCCAATTTATGCCAGGTCAATAATTTCACTGAGTACAAATTGATAAATCGGCTACCAAGACATACAGTGAGCCAAATAAAAACTTGGACGCGACACTTTAGTTAAGTTTTGGCTGTTTTTATTAGTTTATTTAACGTTTATTATTTTATAGCTGATTATTTAACAAACACGATATGCTTATATTGAAATTTCAGACTTTGTGCAAAAGTTATGAAACTTCTATAAAACTTGACAAAAATTTCTAACTTCTTGATCGGCGGCTTCAGACAAAATTTTGGTATTCAGTTTTGTAGCCCATCAAATTTTAGTACAGCAAAGTGCAAATTTTCAGTATCTTGGACTTACCGTTGATTTTTGGCAATTATTAATTTTTTTTTTGTAAGTGTGCTCCGCATTTTTTCCATATAAAAAAAAATTTTCGAACATGAATTGCCAAAAAATCAAGGGTAAGTCCTAGCATCTAAAAACCAAGCTCTTTCATTTGACACCTGATTATCGAAAATCGAACGAGCGGTGCAGATTTGTTGACATGGACAAAAAATGCTTTTAGTTCTTCTTTTTCGATCTGTAACTTTTTAAAGAACAAATAAAAAAGTGATGCACGAGGATCATATATAGTTCAATAGTATATTGTACAATGGAGCACATACGTATTTGGCTAAATTCTCCAATTGCAGACGATGTGCCATCAAAAAAATATCAATTTTTAGTTTTGTGCATGCATCATAGCCTTTTAAAGAATTTGTTTTTTTTTTTTTAACTATCTTCTAATGAGAGCACATAAGCCTGCCACATCTATATTGATTTCTTTTATGCTCCAGAACACTATAACAGTTGTCCGATAGCAGTTTTAGGTACGCACCAGCTACAGTATACTATAAAATCCGCGAGTGTCAGAATTTAAAAAAAGGAGTCACGCCACTTTCGCTCTTCATAACTTCTTTTATTCTTTTGTACTGCAAACACATACTTCCAACGGGCTGCATTCGATTCTCCTCTCCAAATACTACCAGTTCATTATAAACTCAAGCATGAGCAATCAACGCACCAAATTTTCCAACGTAAAAATAAAAAAAAATTATAGGAGAGTCAAACTTTTATTTGTGAAAATTTCCCAATTTTATTTGTGAATTGTATGCATATTTGGCTAGAAAATATGTATGGTGGTCCTTATTTGCATTTGCATAATCCACTCAACATAGGGTGCGTTCAGAAATGCATCAAGCCAAAGCATCAGTCTCTTTTGCTTCTAAACTATAATTGATGAAATGCCTTATTAACGAAACGACATTTCCATCAATTATACTTTAGAAATAAATGCGTATGATGCCTTGGCTTGATGAATTTCTGAACACACCCATATGTAACCTGTTTTTTTGTTAATAAACCAGCGAAAATTATGTGTCCGAATAAAAACTGGCGAGTCATGCGAAAGTTCGAACTAATTGAGAATTGCCCATATGCCGCTGTAGAAAAGCTAACTATGCTATTTTAAGCCCTTAACCACGAAAATTATTCACTTGGGCATTTTCGTTGCAATTTTCACTAGCTTTCCATATAATAAGGATCGCCGTGTGGATTGATACGTATGCCAAGAACATCCCAAGAACATGCTATACATTAGTGGTGGCAAACTATCGATGGCACTATCGATAGTATCGATACTATCGACGATATTTCATGCCTACATATGTATGTACACGCGTAGAAGAAGTGATAGCGGACATAGACGTACAGCGTAGGTAAATAATTTTTCGAAATTTTACATATATATATGTATGTATTTATGACATACATATTTACCGAAAAAGCAAAAAGATTCAAAAAATTAAATAGACGTACAAACATTTTCTATAGCAATTCTGGTATTTGGATCTTGATTTCAATTGAATTTAAAATACAACTTAACTTTTAACTAAGATTGGGGGATGGATTAACGATAAACATAAAAATATTCCCATTAGGGAAATATGTGGAAAACTATAGCAACTATCGATAGTGCTGCCCTATCGGCTGAAAGTGACTATCGTAAGTGACACAATCGATAGTTGCCCAAAAACCATCGCCAACTATCGATGGTGTTCACTATCTACTACACATACATACATACATACTATTGTTTACATATACGAGGACAAAAATTATGTGTTGGTATGTATTTAGAACGAAGATTGAGATCTTTAGTACAACTTGAATCTCCTGATTGTTTATATTCATAAATCAATCGCTGATAAGTGTCAAATTGGTATGTTTATATGTATGTATGTGTGTAGGTATGTCTTTATGTGTTACTCGTACACGTATTGTATACAGGCAATTCATGCTCACATTTGAGGCAGGCAAAATTAAAATCGAATTTCATTTTAATGGCCGATAAAACTTGATGAGAATGAGAGAAACGTAATGGGGTTTCGCCAATTCTTTTTATACATATGTAAGTATGTCAATATGTACATATGTGAATTCTGTGATACCAAAGACGCCTTGTGTTATCTACTTATGTATGTATGTATATGTATGGGCACATACATATCGGTTCATTTATGACCCCAGTTGCAGTGAATTTCTACACCCGAACGACGGTGATGGCAATGGTGACACCGAAAACAACATTGATGGTGGCAATTCGAAATCAGGCTACGACTGCATATAGTGGCGGCAGCGGGAGCCGGAGTTGATGCCAATGCCAAAAATGTTGTCGGACAATAGCTATGTAGCGTTGTTGAGATGATGGTAAACAAAACAAAAAAAAAGCTGCAAACGGTCGCCGTGCGGCGATTCAACGGGTAAAAAACCACAACACCCAAGGCATTAAGCATACGCACAAGCGTGCTTAACAATAGCAAGAGTGCGTATTGAAGAAAAATAAAAATATTTTTACGATGCAAGTTGGCAATTGGATTTTTGCAACATTGTTGCAGGCCTGCACAAAATTAATTGCTGATGAATGTCAATACAATGTAAAGATGTATGTGCATGCACAAGCTAACGAAAGTATGCAGATTCAGGAATTCATATGTTCATCCATACATATGTATGTATCAACAGAGACAGTAGTCACTCTGCGCTTACACTTGAATACTTTGTTTTGCCGCTCAGTTACAGCTGCTCGAAAATGGGCATTTCCAGGGCCAGTACAAAAATAAAACTACTCTTTTCTATGCAAACAGACTTCAGAAACTTGAACTTTGAATGTTTACCGGCTGCACATTCATAGACATTCAACACATTGAACTTGGCTTTTCACCTGACCGATACAGTGGCGAAGATAATACACCACGCTATCTGCATCTTCCTGATTCCTGGAGCTGCGATAAAAGTTATTTGATTTGAGAGGTATCTACTCCATTGACATCTCGCACTTTTACATTGGACAACGCCGATGGATTTCTTACATTTTTTGCCTCACTGATTCCAGCTCTCAGTCCAACGAATGAGTGCTCTGATGCGTCTGCGACGAATTTCCGTCACCCTGGATTTTTACATTCTCATGGACAAGAGAGTGAGCAAAGGCCGAAAATCTGGAATTGGATTGCGTTCTCAGGACAAAGTGAAAATCTCGAAAGGATGGCGATTGATTGCAAGACACAGAGAACAAGGAAAGCTGAATTTATTGTCATCTAGTTGCAACATTTTGTATGGGGTAGTTAAAGAAAGTGTTAAAGGAAGGAGGATTCCTGACCGGTATATCGAGCCATAACTGCTTAAAATTTTTTCGAGTCGCTTCGTCCCCGCCCGCCAAATTACGTCCGTTGATTTCGAAAGGTCGCAAATATGGCATCTCAAGAGTGTTTTGAGGCTCTTATGATGGTCGATTTTGTATACGGACGGAGATATGCGACGCCGTTTCTAGCGTAGCTCACCTCTTCTAAATTCTTCTTGATTCTCCAATAAAATTAAAGGCAGATATAGTCGATTGGTTAGAGAGTCATATCTACTAGTTTTCAGTAGCGCTCTCCGGCATTCAAAGCCAAGCTTCCGGAGCATAATTATGCTATGAAAAACTTCTTGCAAAACCCCATCAGCCGTTAAGGGACTGTAGGTCTGAAAAGATGCAGAAGAAAGTATCAAGCCAAATTTTGATATCTTTAACAGAAGTGAAGCGTACTTCTGTAAGGGTGTTGTTCATCAAGCGGCACAAGTGGTAGTCTGATGGTACAAGGCCTGTTGTATAAGGCAGGGACTTCCCATACGATACCATCGAGATAACTTTTGAGCTCTTGTGGGGCATGTGGCCTAGCATTGTTATGGTGGAAATTTAATGATCCGTTTTTCCTCAATCGCTGGCTTAAATGGCATCGATTGTTGTCTGAAGAAATCCCGCCTATCGTTTGACCACTTTTCAGAAGCTCATGATAAAAGATTCCTATCTGGTCCCACTAAATGCTGAGCATTACTTTGCTGCCAGGAATACTTGGCTTTGTCGTCGAGAGTCCGGGCTCCCCGTGCTTAACATGCGACTTCTGGTAACCGCTCGACCGATTTCACCCAAACTTGGCACGGTTGTTGGTTTAAAAATCATCCCACATTCCATGTAACGGTTATTTAGAGAAATAAAAAATTTTTCCATAAATCAGTAAATACTATGGCATGGAACTCCCCGCTAGACATCATTGCGTTCACTACAGTAATGGAACTACTTGAACGTCTGCCAAACAGGAATCAGCAAAGCTTCTTCCAAAACTTTTCTCATCAAATCAACTCTCAAGCTGTGCTTAAGTATACAACATTTTTTTTTTTTGTTTGTATGTAGCTTTGTAGTATGTACGCATACTTGTATATTTATCTGCTTTGATTCAAATTCAACCTATTTCGCGCGCCGTTCAGCATTTAAAAACGTCCAA
>NW_023458559.1:42381721-42386457 GCF_013731165.1 Rhagoletis pomonella | reverse complement strand
TTGGACGTTTTTAAATGCTGAACGGCGCGCGAAATAGGTTGAATTTGTATCAAAGCAGATAAATATACAAGTATGCGTACATACTACAAAGCTACATACAAACAAAAAAAAATGTTGCATACTTAAGTATGTGGCACAGCTTGAGAGTTGATTTGATGAGAAAAGTTTTGGAAGAAGCTTTGCTGATTCCTTTTTGGCAGACGTTCAAGTAGTTCCACTGCTGTAGTGAACGCAATGATGTCTAGCGGGGAGTTCCATGCCATAGTATTTACTGATTCATCGAAAATTTCGTATTTCTCTAAATAACCGTTACATGGGCTGTGGGCGTGATTATTGTCCGATTTTAAAACCAACAACCGTGCCAAGTTTGGGTGAAATCGGTCGAGCGATTACCAAGATATACGTGGTTACGCCCATTTTCCAAAAATTTATAATATTCTTATTTTACGTCTAAAAATCATTGTGAAAAAGCTTCAGTAGTTACTAAAATATCGCCATTTTCGTATTTCTGAAAATTACCATTATATGGGAAGTGGGCGTGGTTACAGTCCGATTTCGCCCATTTTCAATACCAACCTACCTTGGGTAAAGGGCATTCGATATACCAAACTACGTTGAGATATCTCAATTTTTTCTCGAGTTATCGTGTACACGGACGGACGGACGGACGGACAGACAGACAGACATGGCCTAATCGACTTCTCTCTTCATTCTGATCATTTATGTATACATTTGTCTATATCTATCTATATCTCGATTCGTTTTGGTTGTTACAAATAACCGTTATGTGAACAAAGTTATAATACCCTTGAGCACAAGTGCGCTCGGGTATAAAAAAACTCGATTTTTGGCGGTATTTTCAAATGAGTGCAGCTCAAGTAAGTTTTAATATTTTTCTGAAATATTTCGGCGGAAGTCTCCAAATATCTCTACATCTTATAAATAAAATATAAAACTAAAGTATAACAAATTTTTTATAACTCCGATGGAAAAACAGCATCAATTTTCTTCTTTTTTTTTTTGGAGAGTGATCAACCCTAAATTATGTACGTTAGAGTGGCTCAAATAATATTTTTTTTTAATTCATAAGCGCTCCTCAAAATATTTTTGTTTGTGATAAAAAAAGAAACACGTATTTTTTTATTAAAAAAAAAGGTTTTTAGAGGTCATACTAGTCGTTTCTTACAAAAACGCTTTAGTCTTAAATATTCTCTAAATTACATTCCTGTCGTGGACAGTTAGAATAGGCATAAATATACTCCGGAAGCTTGGCATTGAATGCCGGAGAGCGCTGCTGAAAACTTGTAGATATGACTCTCTAACCAATCGACTATGGCTGCCTTTAATTTTATTGGAGAACCAAGAAGAATTGAGAAGAGATGAGTAGGCTAGAAACGCCGTCGCATATCTCCGTTCGGATAAAAAATCGGCCATCATAAGAGTCTCAAAACACACTTGAGATGCGATATTTGCGACATTTCGAAATAAGTGGATGTGACTTGGGCGTGCGGGGACGAAGCGACTCGGAAAAAAAATTTTTCGATGCTCCTAGGGCGCATTATTGCATCAAAAATAAAATTTTGAAAAGAAAAATGTCGCTTACGCTTTTAAGCGGTTATGGCTCGATATAACGGTCAGGAATCCTCCTTGCTTTAACGCTTTTTTAACTAACCCATGACAATAAATTCAGTTTTCCTTGTCCTCTGTGTCTTGCAATCAATCGCCATCCTTTCGCGATTTTCACTTTGTCCTGAGAACACAGTCCAATTCCACATTTTCGGCCTTTGCTCACTCTCTTGTCCATGAGAATGTCAAAATCCAGGATGACGGAAATTCGTCGCAGACGCATCAGAGCACTCATTCGTTGGACTGTGACCTGGAATCAGTGAGACAAAAAATGTAAGAAATCAATCGGCGTTGTCCAATGTAAAAGTGCGAGAAGTCAATGGAGTACCTCTCAAATCAAATAACTTTTATTGCAGCTCCAGGAATCAGGAAGATGCAGATAGCGTGCCACTGCATCGGTCAGGTGAAAAACCAAGTTCAATGTGTTGAATGTCTTTGAACGTGCAGCCGGTCAAAACTCTGTGAACATTCAAAAGTTTCTACAGTCTATGCAAACAAAAAGAGTAGTTTTATTTTTATACTGGTCCTGGAAATGCCCATTTTTGAGCAGCTGTAACTGAGCGGCAAAACAAAGTATTCAAGTGTATGTAAGCGCAGAGTGACTACTGTCTCTGTTGATATGTATGGATGAACATATGAATTCCTGAATCTGCATACTTTCGTTAGCTTGTGCATGCACATACATCTTTACATAGTATTGACATTCATCAGCAATTAATTTTGTGCAGGCCTGCAACAATGTTGCAAAAATCCAATTGCCAACTGCATCGTAAAAATATTTTTATTTTTCTTCAATACGCACTCTTGCTATTGTTAAGCACGCTTGTGCGTATGCTTAATGCCTTGGGTGTTAAGGTTTTTTTACCCGTTGAATCGCCGCACGGCGACTGTTTGCAGTTTTTTTTTTTTTTTTGTTTGCCATCAGCTCAACAACGCTACAAAGCTATTGTCCGACAACATTTTTGGCATTGGCATCAACTCCGACTCCCGCTGCCGCTGCCGCTGCCGCTACTATATGTAGTCGTAGCCTGATTTCGAATTGCCACCATCAATGTTGTTTTTGGTGTCACCATTGCCATCACCGTCGTTCGGGTGTAGAAATTCACTGCAACTGGGGTCATAAATGAACCGATATGTATGTGTCCATACATATTCATACATAAGTAGATAACACATCGCGTCTTTGGTATCACAGAATTCACATACATATTGACATACTTATGTATAAAAAGAATTGGCGAAACCCCATTACGTTTCTCTCATTCTCATCAAGTTTTATCGGCCATTAAAATGAAATTCGATTTTAATTTTGCCTGCCTCAAATGTGAGCATGAATTGCCTGTATACAATACGTGTACGAGTAACACATAAAGACAAACTTACACACATACATACACATATAAACATACCAATTTGACACTTATCAGCGATTGATTTATGAATATAAACAATCAGGAGATTCAAGTTGTACTAAAGATCTCAATCTTCGTTCTAAATACATACCAACACATAATTTTTGTCATCGTGTATGTAAACAAAAGTATGTATGTATGTGTAGTAGATAGTGAACACCATCGATAATTGGCGATGGTTTTTGGGCAACTATCGCTTGTGTCACTTCTACGATAGTCACTTTCAGCCGATAGGGCAGCACTATCGATAGTTGCTATAGTTTTCTACATATTTCGCTAACGGGAATATTTTTATGTTTATCGTTAATCCATCCCACAATCTTAGTTAAAAGTTAAGTTGTATTTTAAATTCAATTAAAATCAAGATCCAAATGCCAGAAAATGTTTGTACATCTATTTCATTTCTTGAATACTTTTGCTTTTTCGGTAAATACGTATGTCATAAATACATATATGCATATGTAAAATTTCGCAAAATTATTTACCTACGCTGTGCGTCTAAGTCCGCTATCAGACCTTATACACGTGTACATATGTAGGTATGAAATATCGTCGATAGTATCGATACTATCGATAGTGCCATCGATAGTTTGCCACCACTAATGTATAGCATAGAAATAACCCTGGGATCTTCTTGAGATACGCATCAATCCACACGGCGATCCTTTATTGCTACTACTTATTATATGGAAAGCAAGTGAAAATTGCAACGAAAATGTCCAAGTGACTAATTTTCATGGTTAAGGGCTTAAAATAGCATAGCTACATTTTCTACAGCGGCATATGGGCAATTCTCAATTAGTTCGAACTTTCGCATGACTCGCCAGTTTTTATTCGGACACATAATTTTCGCTGGTTTATTAACAAAAATCAGGTTACATATGTTGTGTGGATTACGCAAATGCAAATAAGGACGACCGTACATATTTTCTAGCCAAATATGCATACAATTCAGAAATAAAATTGGGAAATTTTCACAAATAAAAGTTTGACTCTCCTATTTTTTTTTTTTTTTTTTTTTTACGTTGGAAAATTTGGGCGTTGATTGCTCATGTTTGAGTTTATAATGAACTGGTAGTATTTGGAGAGGAGAATCGAATGCAGCCCGTTGGAAGTATGGGCTTGTAGTAAAAAAAAAATAATGAAGAAACAAAGTGGCGCGACTCCTTTTTTTAAATTTTGACACTCGCGGATTTATAGTTAACTGTACCTGGTGCGTACCTAAAACTGTTAACGAACAACTGTTATAGTGTTCTGGAGCATAAAATGAATCAATATAGATGTGGCAGGCTTATGTGCTCTCATTAGAAGATAGTTAAAAAAAAAAACAAATTCTTTAAAAGGTTACGATGCGTGCACAAAAGTAAAAATGGATATTTTTTTGCAAGCACATCGTCTGCAATTGGAGAATTTAGCCAAATACGTGTGTGCTCCATTTTACAATATAAGTACTATTGAACTATGATGCTCGTGCACCACTTTTTTATTTATTCTTTAAAAAGTTACAGATCGAAAAAGAAGTAAGAAAAATTACCAAAAAAAAAAACACATACAATAACCAAAGGCATTTTTTGTACATGTCAACAAATCTGCACTGCTCGTTCGATTTTCGAAAATCAGGTGTCAAATGAAAGAGCTTGGTTTGTAGATGCTAGGACTTACCCTTGATTTTTTGGCAATTCATTCTCGAAAATTTTT